>NC_047161.1:6212543-6512543 GCF_009819705.1 Hippoglossus hippoglossus
GGATTTCCTGGCAAGAAGAAAAGAGAGGGAGGAAAAGAGAGAGAGAGAGAGAGAGGGGGGGGGGGGGGGGGGGGGGGGGGACATACTCAATATTTGACTTCTGCAAAAATCCATACGGTGCACTTCAGGTGTCTGAGAGCAGATCCCTGCAGGGAACACAGTATCTGCATATGAGGGAGAGATCTGTTTGTTCTGGCCGTGTTTCTTTAAGTGCTCATGACTCACCTGTTACCTTGACGCAACTGAGGTATTTTCTGTGCTTGCGCCATTAGCCTCAAGTTCTCCTTGTGCAGGAGCCTGAGTGCAGAGAGAAGGAATGAATGAAGCCATCACACAATGCCAGTGACTCAACCATTTCTGCCACAGGAAGGAAAGATGTACAAATTAGGCAAGGTCAACTTTCAGCTGTTTGGTCCAAAGAGATCCCTCCCACCGCCGCTGAGAATGGCGACAATAAATGAAGAAGATTGGAGGGTAATTAGCTCGCACGGTCTTTTTAGTGGTATGTGTCGCCTGTATCGGGGGGGGGGGGGGGGGGGGGGGGTGTCTCCACAAGGGGCCTGTGATGCACGGGCCACTCAGCAGAAGTTGGGCGTGCACTGCTCGGACAGGGACCTCTTTTGGATGAGGCATTGTGATCAAAAATGGGTCCTCACGCCAGTAAATGATCAGTTCCACCACCTCAAAATAGTCCCTGGAACCCGCTCTTAGGCATTAAACATAATTACTAGTGATGCACAACCAATGGCTCATTGTCAAGACGTGTATTTATAGGACAGAGTCGTCCAAAATGGAGCCCGCTGTAGATGGAAATAGTACTTTTAGGAAATCAAGCCAGTTTTTAAAAAAGAAGCCTCGCAAGACGTTTTGTTAGAAAAAGGAAAGTATACAGTTTAACCTATACTTAGAAAGGAGGAAGGAGGCAAAGATAACCGTCGTTTCAAATAAGCTCAAGGAAATGAAATTCAGTCGCAACGATTTTCCAGCTCAGGCTCCTAAAATGATTTGTACGAGCTGTTTTTAACTTTCACAGATTCTACATCACGGTTATTAACTCAGACTGCACACCTCGTATGTATCCTGTGTTCTTTCTTATTATTTTTTCGGAATCAGCATGGGAGAGTTGTTGTTTCCCTGCTCGAAGTTAAAGACTTCTGGTGACTGAGGTTTCTGCTGTTCCGCCCCCCACTGTGGAGGAAGTAAGGTCAGCAAGTCCTGTCAATCAAGGAGTACAAGAAATTTTGTTTTTCTGCACGACAAAGCTGCAACAAGAAAAGAAAGACGGGTGAAGAAAAAACATGATCTCCAGCTGGGTTACATCCAGATGCAGGCACATATTTTCTGATAGGGAGACAGGAAGTTTATGGGTTTGATGGGTTTGGTGTTTGTCACATCAGAGACCTGCAGAGCTGCATCCGGTGGCCTCTCTCTGCTGTTAGGTCCAGTCAACTAAACCCATTTGGTGAAAAGCTGGAGAAACCTTACTCTAAAAAGGTCTTGACAGTGATTTTTTCAAATAATTCTTTATTGTTGTCAGAAAGTTTGCCTGTGGAAATATCTATTCCCTTGCTCGCCATCTTCGCTTCTGCATTTTAAGATATTTTCTGTACACGTGAAGAGCTTTTGTAGCCTTGGATTAAAAGCAAGCGTTTGATGGCCTTCCAAAATAAAGCACAAAATAATTATCAGTGACACATATAGATAGTGACTGGGAGGACGTTTGACAGCTCAGCCCACTGAACCACAATACATGTACTGTTCTATTTGAAGTCTTCCCACCTTTGTTGTACCACCCCCTGTAGAACAAAACCAGCAGCGGACTCTAATTTAGACAAAGTTAATGAGGACACAAAACTTTTTTCAAGAGTCATTTGGAGAGCAAATCATGAAGTAAATAACTTTTAAAAACCTTTATTGTTAGTTTGCGGTGCACAGCTCATGACACCACGTAGACATTTATTTAGTTAAAAACTTTTTACATGTGAATAAGAGGTTATCTTTGCACAGAGAGCTTTGCAAAAGGAGTGATCTGCTGATCAAATTGCATTCATACTTTTCTGATCGCTACTCTGCTCCTCAATCGAGGGTCAATTTGTCTGACCTAGTTGCTCTTGTGGGGCAATCTAGCCAAATCAGGGTGACTTTAATCATGGCCGCGCAAGCATGGCCAACGTCACTCCTCAGCAGGAAGGAAGAAAATCCATCGTTCTAGAAAGTACTGTATAATGAGCAGAAGGATATGGATCACATAATCTTTATGAAACACATTTCATAACTTTCTTCAGAGTGGATTTATAACTTTTTGAGCTAATTAAATCACAAGACCAGCGACAGAAAACATAAAAAAGGTGTAAAAAAGTCATTCCAAAAGTGTGATTTTCAGCAGCCCAAGGGTTTCCAGCTCTCTCCTATTAACTTTGTTCTGTGTCATTCATCTTATCTCCCTCGCACAGTTTGATTTAATAATTACCATACTGCACAGATTTCATCCCACTGGAAGGCAAACATAAAGCTTGTTGTGCGTTGGTTGTGTGAAACATGACAACTTGTAAACCTCCCATTTCTCAGTCCTCCTCCCGCCGCCAAGCCAAGAAAACAAAAACCTGAATGGAGGCAGAGACTCAGACATGTCAGCGCTGTCAATGAGTAAAAAAAAAACACTATCCTCCCCGCCTGTGTGTACAATCTGTCGAAAATGGACTGTGTCTATCAATCAATACTGGGATGGTGGTTGCGAGGCCTGTGTAATAAGTGAGTCAAGGGGAAAACTGCACTTGTGTAAAAAGTGCTGTGCAACGCTTCCAAGTGTGTTGTATTGAACGAGTGAGCGCTCGAGGACGGGTTGCCATAGCTACGGGTTCATCAGAATGCATGACACGTGCAATCTGTCTCCACTTGAGATGTGAGAGGGGGGGGGGGGGGACAGGCAGGAGGGATTGATGCACTCCACAGACTCTCAAACGGGGCCATTTAGTTTCAATTAGCCGACGTCTGTTCGATAACTTCAGTCTTTTGGGTGGATGGTCGTCCGGATGATGTTTTATACCTCAGACGACCACTGAGGTTCATCTGTCTGACTGAAAGTTAACTACACGTTATAACTCACTTACCTGCAGCTCAACACCTGGAGGGTTGCTTGGTTACAGACGTGTCAATCAGCCTATATAGCAAAAACCTATATTCCAAACCTATATCAGACTATAAAACTTGTTCTATTCTGCAAAAGATCAGCGGAGGAAATAACAAACGGGCGCAATAACAACTCGAGGCCACTTGGGGTCATTGTAAACAAGTTGTGAACAAAATCAAGTTCAAATCGAAAAACTTTCCAGACAACAGATGCTTTAAGTTACAAATTTTGCACTTACAGAAAAACACTATAATTTGTGTAGAGTTGTGTTTTTTACTTTCCTATAAAAAGAGTTTTAATTTAGTTTTTTTATCTCTGCTCTCAGTCTCTTGTGGCTCCTGATATATCTGACTCCTCAGCTGATGAATGCTTCACTCTGCGTTCAGCAACCTGTGTCCAGTTAATGCTGAGCAGGAAACAGTGGTTTTTCAGAGTACAATAAGAAAACTATTTGTTCCACAACGTTTCCTGCTAGATTACATATTCTGAAAACAACGCCAGGGTCACAACCTGCTGAGGCACCTTTTCTAAAGAGATGGGAGCATTCGGAAGTGGCTTTATGTCTGCCGCCGTAGGGATGACCTTCAGAGATCCTGCACCACTTGACCTCGTAACCTCGCCGTCCTCGCCGCCGTTCAGATCGGTGCGGCCCTCGGCGGCGCCCTTCTGATCCGGCGTCCCTCTCAGGGTCTGTGCAGAGAGCATGACAGGAGCCACTAGAGCCCGTCAGTGTCAGAGCGATGCATTCAGCCCCGTTCTCTCGCCTCTCTTCAAGGGCAGCCAACTTCGTGTTGCTGGGTTACACTAATTGCGGCATTAGTATTCTGCATTGAGTCGCTTCCGGAAGCCGAGTCTCCACCAGACACCGATGGCCAGTGCAAGCCACTGTGATTACAAAACCACAGCAGACACTCTGTGTAACCTTTGTCTGAGTTTTCTAAAACCCATGCCCCCAACTTTTGTTTGGACGTGTGTTCATTTTGTTTTCTTTATCTCTTATCCAATCTTTTCTCTTCAAAGGGTGCACAGCTCCTATTTGCTATTTCATTCTTGCATCTGAGCTTTGTCCTCACTTATAAGAAATCATTACCACAAAATGAATGTTTGCAAAGTGCTGTCGACTCCGGAAATATTCAATGTCTGAACCAGGACACATCTGTGTCATCGGAAATATGAAATCAGGTCAGGTTTAAGTTCACTTCTGCACATTATTCCTTTCGCTGATTTCTGTTGACATCTCATTGATAAACCTGTTTGCTGTTGACATTATGCATTTGTGCAATATATTCTGTAATTGTTCATTTGAGCGTCCTGCTGCCTTCACAGTTCACACTCTCCTCTGACAAATGAATGCATTCGAACGGAAAGGCATCACCACAGCAACGCGGCTATCACAAGCTAAGGGTTCCTCCATATGTAAGGGCTCGGTTACCGTGACAACATGATTCACGGTGAAGTTCCAGCACAGAGGAGCTCCCTGCGTCTTGATGCAGAATATTCAGGATGAAAAAGTGAAATTGTACCTTTTGTGAGGAGAAAAACAACAACAACAGTATTCTAAGTTTGGTGTTAACTTCCAGCTGTGTCCCAGCATGCATCTGCTCATGCAAAGCGTGTGTTTGCATGAGCAGATGTTTACGTGGTTATTCCAAAAGTGTTTATGCTTGACCTATTCCCGGGTGGGGTATTTATAAGGAATTAAGAAATCTTTTTTAACTTTGCACTTGTTGCACAGCAACAAGTGCAAAGACTATTTGCTGCAGAAATCTGCTGCAGTAGAAATCTGTAAATAATCAATTTGCTTCTAGAACAAGCTCTGTGCTCCTGCATGGGGGGGAAGTGAATAAAGCTCCCCTGGTCCTGCATAGTGTGGATTTCATGTTCCTGCCTCACCGAGCATCCCTTTGTTTTGTTCACGGTGATGTGCGTCATTAGACGTGCGTGAGGAAAATCTCCCTGCAGCTGCATCTTTGCCACCAGGTGCTTATGACTGAGTCAGAGTGGTGTGAAACATATATAAACTGTAGATGAGGGACATTTGTTTTGATAAATGATATTTATCAAAGTAATAAAGGGACTGATGATCCCTTTTACCGCTTGAACAGCAATAAGCAAAGAGGAAAATACTTTTTTCCGTCTGTGTGGTGAGTTTGGCTTGTGTGAGTCCTTTCAAAGAAACCTCTTACAACCCAGTGCTCAAGAATTTCCACGGTAAGAAGGATCCCTCACAGCGTAAACATGCCTTTATCTGCAGAACACAAAGAGGAAACATGTGCTTGTGCAAGATATGTTAAGAGAGTTAGAAAACAGATTAATGAAGCTTATCACAAAAACATATTTTCCACCCGGAGTATGTTGCCCCAGGTGAGTTTATCTATTTATTTATTGCACCGAAATATATCAAATTAGAATCGCTAGCAGCCTTTTACCGTCTCGTGCTATATCGAGTCATTTCCACTGAAATTAGCAATTCAAACTTATATATATATCTTCCTGGTTTGAATCCTTGTTCTGCTGGACCCTCAAGAGGATAAGCGATATAGATAATGGATGGATCCTTTAGTCACTGTTTACTACACACTGTACCTGAACTACTCCAGCCTCTACATGTTTGTATTTCTACTTTTCCTGTGGGTAAAGGTGGAACCACTATAGACAGAAACAGCTGCTCTCAGCCCAATTTCAGAAATGGGTGATGACAGTGATTTCACAGATAAACCTCCTCGATGCGCACATGCCAGATTGTTACCATCTGCAAAGGTTCCATACCTTTGGCTGAAAACTGAAAAATATAGCTATTGGCCTGCAGCATGTGGTCATTACACAATCTGGACAAGCACGCACGCACACTCCGGAGACTTTCTCCATCATCTCCACCGACGAACTCGCTGCGTAAACCCAGTTTTCTCTGCCTGGTTGTCTTTTAAAAGTCAATACTCCACCAGAAATGTAATGCAGAGACGAGAGGGGGACTCGTGGAATTGCGGTGAAGGTTAAACAGCAGAACTTTGATTTTTTTTTCAGGATGGAAAGTATTCGAAATAAAATGTATTGTACTACCTGAGGCATTTTACTGTGCAGCGACATTCATCAAGATATTAAAACATATTCTTATTGGGAGAATGACATCTGTACACAATGATGATGGCACATCGCACAAATGTACACACACTTGACCTCTTCGGTGTGTTATATGAATTCAGGTGGATTATTTTCCTGAAAAGTGAAGTTGGAGTGGTTCACATATAATCAAACCAAATCACAGACGGAGACTAAAGAAGAAAAATGTGGCACAGTTCCTTCAGATGAATTAAAAAATAATGTTGTGTGTTTCGTTGATCCCCTCGATGGGAGTTTGTCACTGTGGTTTTCAAATTAACCCTGAATTCACATCTGTCCACTTTGTTTCACCGTCTTTGTCTTTCGCTCTCGGCCTCTTTTCACCATCTGCGCTCAATGGCGTCTTTCAGCTGTTGAGATGCTGTCATTCATATTGTCTTTGTGTTCAACAACTGCCATCAGCCCTCACTTTGCCCTCTCTCTCTCTCTCTCTCTCTCTCCGTGCATGTGTGTGATTGTGCATGAGTGACCGGTAAATTTGTGTCTACAGGAGTGAACAAGGTCTGTGAGAAGTTGTTGAGGCTAGCCGTTTTCTTCTTCTTCTTCTTTTTTCTTCTTCTTCTTCCTGTTACTCTGGTGACGTCAATGACATTTTAAGGGAGGCAGCAGCTACAGAAAATTAACACCAACAGCAATCACTCACTTGGAAGCACTGGCTCCGAGGCAATTAAAGTGCTGAGTGCTCAGAAGGAACAAACGTATTTTCTTTTTTTTTTTTTTCTCACTCATTGTCAGAGGGATTTTTCGGACATTGGAAACGTCCCCTGATGGATTTGCCAGTGGCGAGAAATGACTTTGTGTCTGCGGAGTGTCGTTCTCTGTGGACATCCGGTGACTCAGCTTTGTGAGACCAGCATTTGACCGACTTTTCTGTTTTCCGATCAAGCCCCGGACTTTGTTGTGCACTTCTTCCTGTTTGGTTCAAATGCATTTGATTAACCTTCTTCTAACAGTTCACGGTGGCAGCTTCCTCTTGCTCCATTACTCACTTCGCATTTCAGACAACAGGTGTTAAGCAGTACTATCTGTACTTTCCTTGGCTTCACATTAAAAGCGATCCTGTATCTACGCATTCATTCCACAGACGTCTGTCAGTTGAGTCAGTCATTCTCCAACTTAAATAAAAGCCACATACGTGAACATTAATTAAGCACATTCAGTTTAATTTTATGAATTATATGCAGATAAACCAGGTTGGATGAACGAAACGTTTTCTAACTTCACTCTGCACCATAGACCATTCATAAGAAGCTCTGCACACAGCGTCCAGCACCACAACACTTAAAAGTGTCAGTATATTTTAGTACTGTTTGAGGAGGACTCACTAATGACAAGGAATAAAGCTCCAGAGCACTAAAGCAAACAGGCCGGTTTCGAACGGGCACGGCAACTCGTTGTTTTTAATGTGAAACAGCAACAAAACTAGGATATGTTTTCATGAAAAGCGCTAAATCACAACATAAATTATCTTAAGGCAATTTACAAAGTAAGGTTGAGACCTTACAAAATTATAGAGAAACCCGACAGTTCCCACGATGAGCAAACACGTCCTGCAGTGTTTCTTTCTCCCTCTAGATTCCTGCTCCTGCTCATTTCATCCTCCAGCTCTACTCATGTCGGCTCATGACACTTGAGCCGGGCTCTGTGTCTTATTGAAAGTAATTAATATTGCAAAAAAAGGAAATAATTAGGAGATGTAGAGAAACACAAAGGACTCTCAAGTATGACAATGAGGGCAGAGTGAAAATGACCCTTGAGGGAAAAACGTCTAGTTGCATGTTCCTGGAAAACACATAATTGCACCATGCAAACGCGACCCGGGGACCAAATGTACGAGTCCATACTTCATGGGCGCACACACCTTGAGCAGCAGGTTGTCGGTTCATCTCTGAGATCGTCTCTCCACTACTCTCTAACCCTGATTCCGATCCCTCCTTCACTTTACTGTCAAACCATTGATGTGCTTTGCAGTTTTCTGGATGGGCAGAGCTTTTCTCTAAATTTAAGATGTGTCGTCATTCATGGTGTTTTTTTTGGCTCAGAATTATTCTAATTTGTCACAGTTGCTGAAAAGCGAGAGCCTCGGACTTCATAGGTAAATAAAAGCTCCATTTAGACCCATGGATTTCTTTTCTACATCTTTTGTAGAAGACCAGGCAAACACAAAAACCCACCTGAGATCTTTTTTCTGCTGCGGTGTGTAATAACTTTGAAGCCTCAACCTTTGAAGGGATAAATGTGAGGTTAATAGATTTCTGAATCTTATGGGCAGAGACATTCTCGGGGGGTGAGAGCAGCGATACATGCAGCTCCTCGTGCAGAGGCTCTGTTCTCTACAGCGGAAGTGACCATTAGCGGTTCAAGGGAGCAGCTCAGTCATCAGTGTTGTTTAAAAGCAGCAGCCACTTCCTGTCGGTTACACAAACAGGCAGGTGAGCAGGGGTCAAGGAAACCTGTTCAGAGAATTGTACGCGACCAGAATGGGGAACTGAATCCTTCGAACTGCGAGCATCAACCTGTTGGCAGAACGGCCCTGAGCAATTTCCCACTGTATGAAGTCAGTATTTAACCCATCTCAAGTTGAATATTTTCATTCATATCCTTTTGAGGCTTAGTTGTTTTCATTTTTTCATCTAGTCTTGTTTTTTTATGATTAAACGGCACCATCTCAGAGGTAACTTAAATATTACAGATGCTTTTTATTGTGTCCTAATAAAATTGAGCAAATTGTTGCTTCATTAAAAGATAAGGTTACATTTTCAAACTGCTTTTATCTTTGGATTCGTGGAGAAAAAGCACAACAGAGACAATTTCACAATGTAATAGAGAGATCGGAGCAAGGTCCTGGGGCTGGGGTTGTTAGTTTTGCATGTTTTTGCTCATAAATAAAAAATTTGGACGAATTAAGAATAAAAGATGGAAATGTCAGGAGATAGAGTTACAAATGTTAAAGCTACTAAAAAGTCAAGGATTATCCCACAGAGGACAATTAACATAGAGAACCCCTGCAGGCATGAGGAGAACATGGAAGAAAATCGGACTGGGATTTGAACTGATGACCTTTGTGCTGTGAGTGCTAACCGCTTTTCCACCACTGCAAAAACAAATCAACAAAACACTGTCAGGGAGACTGGTACATTATCTTTATCCACATTTGCATTTCAGAAGTCAAAGTTCCCATCACAGTCATTATTTTCAACTCCCATGATAATAACATCAACAGTCGCTGGTTTCAGTAAATGTTGCAGTCGGGCTGTGCACTGTCGTCTAATGTTGAGAGCTCCGCTGGAAGCATGTCACCGTGTAATGTCACCGTGTTAGATAAATAACTCCCAATGCAAATAAGCTCAGTTATTTACTAAAGTTGTAATTGCTATTTCCTGAAATGTGCTCGCACGTTTCCTGTTATCCCAAAGCAAATGGACGTCTCGCTGTGAGGACATCTCCATCGCTCCTCGCTCAGCTTGACTCATTCAAATTCTCGACGACTCTGTGTCAGAGAGCTGCAGCCTGAAGCGAGTCATTACCACAGCAGAGGTAAACTACTAAGTCACAGGTTCATTTTACAACAAACCACCTTGGATTCAAACATCTGCCGTCTGAGCACGGACACTGACGTCAGCAGCGTTACTGGAATAGTATGCAAGGATTTAGTGACTGTCTGGTGTCACTGCCAGTTGTTGCCTCCGCTGTCTGCCCTCACATCCTGTGAAACGTGGCCAGGTCAGAACCTGGTAAACGGCTCGAACGCATGTTGTCAATGTGTTAAAACTGAGGATGTAGTTGTGGAACCAGTGGAAACAACTGACGTCTGAATTGTGTCACCGTGTTTCAACCCTTTATCTTTTGGTTTTTCTCTCCTACTCTCCGTGCTCACATAGTATTGCACATACTAAATCCCCCACTTACATCTACTTATTCTAGAAATCTCTGTCTGTTGGTTTCTGGAATGCAAATCTCGAAAACCGTTTATCTTAGCAGCTTCACGTTTGGCCTTTTTTATTTTGTATTATTAGGGCCCGAGCACGTTGGTGCGTGACACGTTCAATATTAATGAACTTTGAATAAACAGGTGACCAGCGCTCTGTGGAACATACAACTCTATTACATCTGAGGTTTTCAGAAGGATCAAGGAAAGAAGCCCTCTATTCAAAGGGGCCTGGCTGCAGGATGTTATACATTTTCATTTTCATTTTGAAGAAGCAAATAAACACACGACCAACAACACTGAACTGTCACTTAACAGCTTATACTGTAGAATTTCTCCGGGGACCTGGAAACACATTTTGATATTCTACCTGACCGCCTTGTATTAGCATGTTTATATGAATCTGCCAAACCTCCTTGTATACGCTAATTAAAACTGTAATTAAGCATCACTAGGACCCGGTAATGAATATGGAGGAGGTGGTGCAGGGGAAGGCCTGTGCGTCATTATCTTCATCATTCTGTTTGGGTTAAATTGAGGACTTGTGAGGTTGCAACCACTTGCTGTGTACAGTTTGGATCAGTGACGCAATCACCCACCTGATGGCTGTACACAAACAACTACACACACATGCACAAATACACGCACACACACACTGACTCATTTTAAGCACCTATAAAAAAGGATATTATATCAATGGTAGTTGCTACAGCCTAAAATACGTGACGATGATGGAACATGACGCACTGTCTCATACTTGATCTGAATTGCTGCTCAGTGTCATACAAAGGTAATAGCCCCCTATAGGTCTTCTACTATCTGAGTCAATATAATAATAGGTATTCATTTTAAGATTTGCTGAAAGTTTCGACCTGTTTTTAATATTTCACAAATTGAAGGAACTACCAGATAACAGTTGACTATCACAGAAAGTTTGGATACATGATATAACAAACAATTAAAAAGAAGATGATGATGAAGGTGCATTTTCACAGGAAGCTCGGGAAGAAATCGTTGTTCAGGACGATAAAGACGATTATTCAAATCAATAACATTTCATGATACGACCGTGAGGACAGGCTGAGGTGGAGCTCTCCATGGTGCTGATCCTGCCTCTGTCAGTGGCTGCTGAGGTGGTTATAGGAAGTTTCAGTTCATACCATGTGAAGTTAAGACATAGAATAAAATCATAATGAAAAGTCTGAACTCTAAGTGTGTCTCAGCCAAATTGTAACAAGTCAATTAAATCCCTTGTAAGAAAAATGTAAGATCGGCTCATAAAAGAAGATTTTGGTGACAATTCCCGGAGAAGTCTGATGTTCTGACACTTTCTGGTGAGAATCATTTTTAATGCTCTTTCTCGTGTATAGTATTTTCTTTCATTTGAATATATTACATCAGTTTCCTCTCATTATCTCATTATAGATAGATTATAGATAGATTTTTATATTTCTGATCAATTAAGAATTAGACCAGACAAAGATCCAACAGTGGGAAAGAATCAGTTTCATTACTTTCTTTATAGTGGAAATATCTAAGTTAAGTAGCTAAAAATGCATCCATAGTGTGTGTGGACGTTAAAATCTTGTTGGTTGTTGTAATGTGGATATTTAGTCTCTGCACAGTCAGCTTCAGTTCTTAGTTGTATGATTGAAAAACAGGTTTATGATTTCTTCAATCCTCCGAGCAATTCTGCAGCTTGTTATTTTACTTATATAATGTTATTCCGTTAATTAACACAGAGGCTAACACCACATCCTCATCAGAAGTGACCGCGGAGTTCCCCTCATGAAGTTGCTGTCAATTATCCGTTAATTTGAATCAAGGTACAGAACGTGCCTGTCACCCGGCTCCACATATTAGCAGTCAGGTAATACAGGTTAACAGGGTCAGAGATGTAGAGTGCATTGAGGAAAGCACAAATTTAACCTCTGAACCTTGTCGACTGTGTTTAAACTACATGAACTAACATGAGGGCAAATGAAAACAGGCTTTATGGGCACAGAGGAAAATGAATAAAAGCTTTACAGCAAAGAGCTTTGACTCATTAAACGCTGGTATTAATTACTTCACTAAGTGCTTCGAGCATGTTGGGTGTGGGGTTGACAGGAAAGGCCTGTTGTTAATTATCCATCAAATTGGAAAGGTCCCTGAAAGCTGCATATCCACACAGACTCTTTCGTGGAATCATTTCTCTTATTTTATGTGACATTAGACTCAGATAATGGAAGAAACACGTATCAGGTGCAGCTTATGAGAAGAAACACGTGAATTGTGAGGAGGTAGAAAGGTTATGGATCTATTTGTATTCACAGCATGTGAACAAATATTACTCATTTTCATTCAGGTTTATCTTTTTCCCTGAAAGCCTGCGACTCACAACACCGGCTCACATGTGCAGCTCCAAACATGAAGACTGTGATGGTTTTGTAATGGTTCTCTAATGGTTCTGTGATGGTTATGTAATGGTTCTGTGATGGCTGCACAATAGATCAGATAATGACACCGGGTAAAAAAAACAAATCAATTTCTCCTGCTTCTCCTGTAATTGATCACAGTTTAACACAATGATGAGTCCATGACCTGAATCTCTGTCTTTGGTGACACCCTGTCTATAGCGCCACCAACAGGTTAAAATGTCAACATTTTCATGACAACATATACAAGTTCATAGAATTTTGATCATCTACAGTAAAAATATACACAGCATCAACACAATTATCATCCAAAGTTAAACCGCAAATCAATTTAAAAAGGACCCAGGGGACCCTGTTTAATTGTTGTTGCATCGTCTCGCGTCTTAAAGGGGTAGTTCACCAAAAACCATTAAGAGGTCTGCACCTGGTTTACACAGAGGGAAGAGCTCTCTAACCACTTCTCCAACCAACGACAATTACAGACCAACCATGAGAAAGTAACTTTGAGTCTTATGTATTAGATCTCCAAGTTACTTTTCTATATGTGTTGTGATGTTTCCTGTTTTATTTTGACGATCACATCTGTCTCCAGTCTCCCTGAACACCTTCACCTCCTCTAATGTCTCCCACCTGTTGTCTCCCTCCCGTAAATATTTAGTCCCCACTACTTTAATGTTTTAAAAAGTTAGTTCTATGTAGCAAACCCACAGTTGTAACTCTAATAAAAATACCCAAATATGTTTTTAATATAGAACTTTTTATAATATACATGTATTATATTTTTCCTGAATAAAAATCATAATATGTTGTGTTTGCAAAGAAATTGACATAAATATTAAACTCATAAGGAAATAAAGTGAAGCTCAAAAGGATCATATCAATATTTCTTCTGTGTTTATGAGTGTGTCTATGTATATGTGACAATAAGATAGAGAAAGGAAATATTGTTTCAATGTAAGTTTTTTATTTGTCTGTTGTTTCTCGTGGAGGATTGTTTTTAACACAGGCAACTGTGGAGAACTTCATTACTGAGCACACGTCTTGATATTCATCGTCTCGGCTCTGACCTCGTTTCTCCCTGCAGGAGTTTTATTCCAAGCAAACACATTTCGTTTGTGATCAGCAATTCTTCACCAAAGCCCGATATATATCCTGAAGGTCAAACAAATGGTGACTATACAGTATCTGTTTGTTTGTTTGCTGTTGAGAAGAGAAATACATTTAGAAAAGGTTAAAGGTTTCTGTCTACTGGGTTTTAATCGGTGACTAATATTTCTTTGAAAGAACAATAGTTTAGTTGGATGAGGGGTTTTTCGTGATTTTGAAAAATAAATTACACGATATGCATAACTTGTTTTTTACTAGTATTCCCAGGCTTTCTCATCAGAGATTAAGTTTTATAAATATTTTTAACAGAATGATTCATCACTTTGGAGAATATGCTTTTTGGTGTGTTCTGAGATGTTAAGCGACGTCTACGTAGATCAGATGTTTAAGTGAGAGAAGGAAATGAAGAAGATGTGTAAAACAAACACCTGGACAGTAAAATGATAATTAATGTGACTATAAAGTAGTTTTCATTGTAAGTCGTCATTGAAGTGGATGTAACTCTTTGTTTTTTCTCTCCCTCCACAATCCTTCTGCTTGCCGAGAGATAAAAAGCAATTATCCACTTCCCATCTGCCTTTGGAAACCCAACGCAATAATGACAAATCACTGAGGGATGTGGTGATTCACCGTCACCCCTGACCCCTCCTTCAACGAGGGAGAGCTCCTTTGCCGGCGGCTCCCTGCGGCAAAAGAGTGATGACATACGTCACGGGCAGAGAGACTCAGCCCCGCGGCACAACTGTGAGTTCTTACTGGCGTAGGTTTGGAAAATGTGTTTTTATTATTTTATGTTTCTTCTCTGCGGCCTGTGTGAGCAGGTGCTCATGCACAGTCGGTCAAATGGCATTTGAAGTGTGTGTGTGTGTGGGGGGGGGGGGGGGGGGGCACTCTTAATATGTCTCAAAGCCTGTTCGTCCTCCATGTGGGGGCGTGTGCTCCATGTGCCACATGATTCACTTAATATGTGTAGTAGTTTCAGCTGCCCTGTATGGAGGCATTTGCATCACCGAGTACGTAAGCACAACGCCAAGTCAAGTGTTTCTCCACTGAAAGGCTCCTCCCACGTAATCTAAATACTGCTGGGTTCATAATCGAGTACATCCATGCTCCTGTTTCTTTTTCTTAACCAGATTTTCATCACTGAGATTTTCTTTTTGTTTTTCTTCCTCAGGCTACTTCCTGGAACGGTCCACACACGTTTGCACCACATTCTGTCACATGAGACAAAGTGATGTATCTGGCTGATTATACACAGTTTAATCAGGGGAGATAAATAAATGGGTGATTTAGAATGAAATTAAATTTATTGTGAGCAGAAATGGTCCTAACCCAGCTTAACCAGTGCATTTGCATGTGTGGCAAATAACACACAACAATAACACACAATGCACGTTATGACCTGCTGCAATAATGTTCACGTAACGATTTGCACAAAATACATGAAAATACACAAAAAGTAAATTTATCAAGTGTCTGTAGATAAATGTGTGTGTAAAGTAAGATTTTCATTGTACGATGTGACTCCTGTTTTTACTATGCATGCGACCATAAAGAATCTTGTGGCAGTTGTGTAAAAGTTATAAAATTATATAGTATAATTTTCAACATATGACCATAAAGTTTATGTAACATGCCAAATACATTTCCTGGATTAGGATTGAGATTGAGAGAAGATACCAAAAACAGGCTCTGGCTCTGTCCGATGGTCAATTCTGCTCATCTGCACCTGACGAGAGGAAACATCAGATCCATGTGGACAGATACGAACTTTCCAATTGAAATCGTGAACGAAACAACACAGTAAATATTTGTGTATCTCATTAAACCCTCCTCTGACTCACATGGTTTAATGGCACCTGACTGGAAATTGTTGATGCATCAATATCTCGATAATAGTTCTAGAGAGAGATGCTCGTAAATTCATCATCTTCACATTGATTTTAAATTTGGCTGGAAAAAAGTATTTCCAGACGAGCAGAGAATACAGAGAGTTTCCTCTCACATTAGATTTTAATGAAGCAGAAGTGTCAGAAGCACATTTTGCTTTTCTGTTTTACAACTTAACTTGTAGAAAACTTTTTAAACGTTTGCTGCCAGACCCCGGCATGAAATACGTGGAAGACCAGACAAAAGCTCGGCACACTGCACAAACCATTCATCTTAAAAGCAATATAAAAACCAAATGGTAAGAATCCTTAAGGGGGATAGGAATATGTACCAAACTGACACATCCCTTCAACACTCATCGTCTCACAGGCACAAAGGCGAGCGCAGGTTTGGATGAGAAACCACAGACAAAATTACTGTTGGTCCAACCACAAAGCAACAGAGAGGTTATGAAGGGAATCTGTGGGGGCGTGTTACGGTCGTGTAATGCGTCACTTCCTCGACCACAAGACTTCAGAGTGAGTAAGAGCGATGAAAATCAAGCGCCGCCCACCTATTCTTCAGTTCTCAGGACATTTGCTGATGAAAATTTAATGGAGCGCAAAGTTTTTCATAGATTCTGACGCAAAAAACAAGAATCTTTGGTAATTAGAACAATTTTGATGGATGATTCACACTAAATTACTCTGGAGGAAGGAAGTCATAGAATTTCTCTCAATGGAAATTAAGGGAATGCATGGAAACAGGAAAACAATTATACGGTTGATCATTTTTTTCCGTCCGTCCATTAAAGGGGAAACAATTATACGATGCAGTCATCGTTACCACCTCTGGGCTTCACACCGTGTGTCATGCTTTAGATGACACACGGTGTGAAGAACTTGTTCAGCTCCAGGCCGTTCACTTCTGGATACTTAGTATCTGAGAGTATCTCCAGAGGACGCGGCCCAGGAAGGAGGAGGTCTTCGTTGGCTCTGTAGACAGAATTGAAATGAGGCTGTCTGATCTACTGAGAGTTTCTGTAATTGGCGTCACCAGCTCTTCCCGTTTGGAGCTAAATCTACGCCAAAGAACTTCACAAACAAATAAAACAAGTTTCACAAATTCCCCACCTTTCACTTGCAAACAGAGTGGTTTGAAAACACAAAACACCATTAACAATCTATTGCATTTGGTTTTGCAAACAAAAACCTCATCTGACAAACAACTACTTGTTTCTAATGAATGATGCTTCAGAAACAAATGACCTTCCACGTTTTATACAAGTACAAACAGAACTCTACTCTACATTACTACTAACAAACTTCTTTTTCTTTGGTTGCAATGGCACAAACCAACATCAAAGGTGCAGGCCACCACCTGTAGTAAAGGAGGAATGTGTAAGATCATGACTTTAAGAGTTGTAGTATTTTATGTCCAAGAAATTGAATCTGTTTGGTATAAATATCTGAATTTGTCTGTATTTCCTTGATTCTAATAAGAATCATCTACCGTTTACCTGCACCCACAAAACTACATAGACAACAGCTAAAGAAAATCCCTTTCCCCCCCATACTGATGCAGTACTTGGTCTGGTCCGGTTTACTGGGCCTCTGTATTTAATTGGGCTTCACCCTCAGTCTCATCTTTTGGCCTAAACCAGGAAGTAGGACTGATGTAGCAAACCAGTGGTAAGTCAAAGAAAACTGAATTTATACAATTTACCCTTAATGTCTCTGCCTCATTCAGAATACAGTCATGACCATTTGTTTAAATGAACTGTAGTTATAAGGGAAGGGAACTTTTTTATGCCCACATAGTTATAATATCTACTTCTGCCAAGGAGTTTTCATCTGAGTTTGTTTGTCAGTTAGCAGGATTACACAAAACTACAGGACAGATTCTCTTGAAACTTGGAAGAAGGATGTGGTATAAGTCAGGGAAGAACCCATACAATGTTGGTGCAGATTCAAATCAGAGGGTGGATACAAATTATTATTTTGACGTTTTTAATATTAAAATATGGGTCGTTTTCAACTTTTTCACATATTCGGGTTATAATGAAACTGATATTTTTGAGTCAGTGCAAGTTGTTGCAGATCCAAATACACTCTGGATCTAGTGAATTAAAATATGGTTTCCTAAGCGGACTGATGGGACTCGGCTAAGGTTTCTTCTCCAATCTTGTAATGAAATGGCATTTGTTTGTCAGACGTTTAGCAGGTTCTTCAGAAGATCAGAATTGTATTTACATTTTGCTGATGATACTTTTATCATTTACTTTCCTGGATAGTGCCTTGTTAGGTTTTGCAGGATTTTTGTGTAATTAAGTATTTTTACACAGTAATATTTCAAGTAAAAAGTGCATTTTTCTGGACACTAACTTTTGAACTATTTGTGTAACCACCATACAATCTTTTACCTTTCTAATCCTAATCTGCAACTCAAATTCCATTAAATATCTGGTCCATCACGAGTCGGCACAACAAAATCCACAAATCGAATGTCAGGAGTAATTTGGTCTCAATTCGTTTGACTTCCTTGTATTTTGAAAGTGTGAATGAATCAAGATTTTCTGTTGGAGAACATGGGAACTGTCACAAATCTCAGAAAAGGGACTTGAGAGCACGACTCGGGAGGAAAATGTAAAAGTAAAGAGTCAAACTTAACAACATGAAAGAACGAAACAAAACCTGCCACAACATGAAAACAAGCAGTTTATATAAGGGAGCTGTGAGGGAGCAGGTGAGCGGGTGAGGTGCAGAAGCAGGTGGAGTGAGGAGGAGGAGGTGGAGGAGCAGATGGATGAGGAGGAGAAGCACATGAGGGGATTCTCCTGACAGGTACAGCAGGCAGGAAACTGTCTGCACAAACAGCCGGACTGAATGAATGGAAAAAGACAAATGTGCAAAATGAAAATCAAAACCACATAAAGTGAAGAAAGTTGCTGAATTTCCTCGGCGCGTGGATCAATAAAGTTTTATCTTATCTTATGAAAGTCTCAGAACTCAAAACGAAGTCCTTCCTACTTTGTTGTGAATCACTGAACCGTGCTGTGTCCGTTATTAACCAACTATATTTAAATTGTTAGTGTAGAAGAAAGTAGACGGAGCTTTTCTTCTGCCCATAGAAAACAACCAGAGCATCTCGTCCTCCACAGGCTTTAAATAGCCTCTCTGTGAATCACGCTCGTTTCAATAAAGACGTTCTGGAGCATGTCACCGTCTCTGTGACTGACATGACAGCAGAAAACATGAAGATTACACATTAGGGAGCGTAGGCAGTGCTGGGATATTAATAAATGTTGTTGTTTTTTTTAATACAAGTTGTTGATCTCACTCGATGTGATGATGGACTAAAAAAACCAACAATTGAGTCTGAAAGTGTGAACTTAAAACTTTGTTGAACTACTTTAGGAGTAAAAAAATATATAATAAAACTCAGTTTCTTGCCATATGTAAGTAACTGCTGTTTGTTACTAGAAAGCAAAATAGCAGTGTATAATATTGTGTGGATAGAATCAGTGATGGATCCATTTTAAGGTCAAATTAATTGGATTCTTGCAGCAAATGGTCAATAAAACTTGGTTGAATATCACATTTATTTTGTCTATTAATAACGCCATTGTAATATCTAGATAAGATACTGGTGAGATATACAGTACAGTACTTTAATGTAGATTTGTAATAATTTACCATCTGCCTCAGCACAGTGCTGTTGCTATGGTGTCCAGTGTCCGGTTTTGTTCTTCAAGTGGATTATGACAAAAGCATCTCATCCCTGTAAAATATTATTAATGTCTTTGTTATGACAAGTGAGTACTGCTACAGAGCGGCATGCAAAATAATATATCAAAGTGTTTAACTATTAAATAAATCAGAGGAAAAAACGACAGTCTGCAGCTACAACGACTGAGAATCTAATGTTTGTATAAATTAAATTAAATTTTAACACTGTTATTGCAACGAGAGGCAAAAATACAGGAGATGGAGAATCAGCAGAGCTTCCACGAGACGAGGAGAAGGTCATCATGAGAAAAAGCAATTATCCTGTTACTAAATCACTATTGTTATTGATACTTGGAATAGCAGCTCAGATGTTATCTTAGGATCTTAGTATAGTACCTTTTTAAAAAATAGTCATCATAGAAAGGCCTTAATGAGGAAACTACTGAAATAGACTTTAAAAAAAACAAATCCTCTTTAACCAGGAAGTGGAGTTCCAGTTGAGCTGTTGTGCCTCTAGAATCTAATTAGAGCAAAAATATATTCTCTACAGATTTCGGGGAATCTTCAAGGTTCTGGAGTGAGAGACCTGTCGTCGGTGTCTCCCTCAGGTTGAGCTTAAATCTGCTCTTTAGTGCCATGAAGATTAAAAATGCACCATTTATTAGTATTTTTTACTATAACACTTTTTAAAAAATGCCGACATCCATTTAGTGGATTCAATGAGCTGAGCTGATTGACAAGTTCTGGGAATTCAGCTGTAAGCGTCAAGCCTGGCAGTGACGAAACCTCCGGTTAAATAATAAATGGAGTAATGAAGCTGTTCCCATCATTATACGTCTTTTGATACATGTGTCCACTTCTGAACATGTATTAATCTTTAATGAATGAAATGACGCACAGTGGAGTTTCTGAAGCTTCTCCATTCCCGATCCTCCGAGACAATTTCAGATAAAGGTCTTGTGCAAGTATCCAGACATAACTTCAATTGCTTTAATCGGCCTCTTAGATGCCTGTTAAGTTAATGCCGTAAGCTTTGATCCTTTATCCGTTAATCACGCCCTGGAATTAAAGCTTCCTTGTGAAATGTCTTTGTGGAAGCACATTTGGATTTGAAGTATATTTGAACTTTGAATGCACATGAAAGCAGCAAGTTAGTTTGGCAGCTGGAGAGATGATCAACAGGTAGTTTCTTGATACTGTGCGTTGGTCCTGACATGAACTCAACCACAGTCGGAAAAGAGAATTCAGAGGGTAAACCTGGACTAATGAATGAATCCATTCTCACAGGTTTCTCCTATTGGTGCTGAAGATCGATTATATTCATCAATGTCACACAATAAAATTGATGGAATAGATTTCTGTGTCAATAGCAGCCATTCAGACAAGCTTCTTATAGCAGTTCCTTCCTGACATTTCTGCACATGATAAACGTGCAAATAAGATCAACTGTGAGTCATTTATTTGAGAAAATTAGAGGGAATTTTATTTCCAATGGCTTCATGCTAGTGTTCAAAGGTATTATCTTTATTAAAATAATTGTCTAACTAGGCTGCATGGCTTTTGATTTGCATTTAGTGGAAACACTTTAATATTAATAAAATACAGGCTGACACACTTACTTACTTACTATCTTGACATTATACATAATAAACTCTGAGTCTCTGAGTAACAACCTGAACGGCGTCCGAGATGTCTCACACAAGCACAACTACAAAAGGAAACACAATCACAATGGAAGTGAGTGACAACAGTCATTGACAATGAAATATGCAGCGTTACTTTATCCAGTTATATTCTTCCCTGCTGTTTGTGAAAACACGGAGAAGCCAGTCACCACGTTAATGTGATGCTTGAGTGTTCAATGTGTTATGGGAGAGGTTTGTGTGCAGTTCTCCAAGCACCTGCATCACGATACCACTTATAGACCAGCAACACATTAAGGTGACTGGCTCTCACAAACGATGACTTGACCACAGTACGTAACTCTGCTAGTGTCGTCGTCCACATCACTCACTTCCGTTGTGGTTTGTTCCATCGTGTGGCATTTGTGTTCGTACTCTGGTTTTTGTATTTGTACTCTGGTTTTTGTATTCGTACTCTGGTTTTTGCACTTTTATAAGCTTGACTTTGTAGCGTTTTACCAACAAGCTCTACTTTACAGTATTTTTACTAACAAGCTAACAAGAGATAATTGGTTGAGCCTAAAGTCATGCAAATAAAAGTTTTACAACATGATCCAATAACTTGGCAGAGTTAGAGCACAACTGCCTCGTAACTCACCAGAAATATCATATTTAAAGTACATAGGTCAACAATATCGACAGTGAAAATCTGCAGGCACCAGCTTGAGTAAAGTAATTATCTGAAGCGTCATTAAGTCTGTGCTGCTCCTCACATCTCTGTATTTAATTTCATATCAGTCTCAGTATTTCTATTTGGTTGTTTTTTCCAACATTGCAACACCATCCACCCACAGGTGTCATCTGTTTTGTTCACCGTCCACCAAACAGATATTATATTTGCCTGTTTTGTTTTTAATGCGCTGTATCAGTGCGAGAGAGAGTAGGAGTGATGTCATGATCCCGTGAATTTCTTCTCCGCACGTGCTGCAGGGAACACGTGCACGTCAGCACCAGACAGGGCTGGTCAAGGATTCCCAAAACAGTGAGACACCACTGACACCTGTGGCCGTCCGGGCTCGGCACTGCACCTGGCAGTGCACGTACTTGGGCAGCATTCACACCTGAGGCATTGAAGAAGGGAGAGTAATCTGTACAAACTCTTTCCTCCAAGGTCTTGTTTCTTCCGCACAACACAACAAATCTTTTGTGCTTGACTCTGTGTTTGCAGAGGTCTGCTGGGGGGGAGGCGGAGAGACTGGAAACATCCACAGCACAGACGACGAGAACCAGAGTATATTCAGTCTTAGAAAACACCTCACGCCCACAATGTTAACCTGATGCAGTCATATATCGTCATCAAACAGGTCTTTTCTTTTCTTTTTTCTATTCAACGAGCACCATGGAGAGGGCTCAGTCCTCTTATGTGCACTTCCTGTGCAGAGAGTCTCATCTTTATGAGTAAATACATGAACATGCAGAAATTATACTGTGGAGCAACCTCTACAAATTGTGTGCTATATACTTTATTCTCATTATTAAAGTTTAATTTACAAGTTTCTATGGCACCTACATATTTTTACCGTTTTCAAATATTAGAAATTGTTAATCTGTTAGATAAAGGATGTTAAGTTTCAAACTTTCTCATATAGTTGTTATTCAGTCCATCTCATTACCTGTTCGTCCTCTGAAGGTGTCCGGTGTTCTCTGCTAAGTTAACTCTCCCTCTTTGACCTTTTCAGTTTCAATCTGATCGCTCAGCATCACAGTTTCCTGAGGAAAAGTAATAAGATGTTACCTAAAATAATTCCTTTGGCTCCCTTTCATTCTGATATGTTGACTGTCTCAAGAAAACTTCAAGGGCCCTCAAATACATTAACATCTGCATCGGGAAGTTCATGAGTTCATGACAACTCTGGCTTCACTAAAATGTAAATCTATTCACGAATATGATTAAACCACACACATAATATAAGCAAGTATCTGTGTGCCTGGCTGAGCAGATGTCTCTTCAATAAAAACCGATAGAGGGAGGAGGACTGCACCATGAGCAGAATACAAAAGGTGAGGACAACCGGAAGTCCTGCTTTCCCGACTTCGACCTGAGTGGGGCAGGAGAGTGCTGGAGATGCCGGCTCCGTGCCTGCTGCCTGAGGAAAGTACAGACTGTGAGGTTACTAACAAACAGCTCAGCCATTTAGTCACACAACTGCAAGTCAGGCACCGATTCTCAGTGTCCTCGGGTTTCTTCAGAAAAGATCATATAACGATGAGTCAGCCTGCAATTAAGAAGACTCCTAATAGTATAGTAAAGTACAATTATATTTTTTACTGTACAAAGTTAGTATATATTATTGCATAAATGTAAAGTACATGCATTTTTATATCAGATGCATGTACAATACATATATGTAAATACACATCTATATGATGAAATGATGGCTATATATATATCTGGAGTAAGGAAAGGTGTTTTAACTCATACATATGGTACATATATATATACATATATTTATTTTACATTTATTTATATACATGAGCTATACATGTATGTAAATAAACATCTGCATAAAGGCATGCTAGCTTAACTCCAGCACACATGGTGCACGGTATGAGTATAGATAGTTTATTAGTATTACATATATGGCTCTGACATGTATTTACGTACAAGTACAACACATGTATATAGATACAAATCTGTATACACTTGCACTGTATGCCAAATGCCACAGAGTTAAACCATCCTGTTTCTCTATAGTGAGAATGACATCACCACTTTAAACAAGTCACACACTGGTTTGACAGTGATTCATCACACCAAGGTCTTCTCAATAATGTGGACGACAACAAGTGAAAAGTAGATTTAAAACAACCTCTCAGCTCACCACACTCTCACTGAGGCCTCCCACTGTAGCTCTGAATGTTCAAGTTGTTGATAAACTTGTTTGAACAACTTTAATTGATCTGAATTGGTATTTAAAGATTATTGTATTGAGGATTGTCCTGATATTTCTTGTATTTGTTGACCGATTGAAGTGAAATGGTCCTGTACTGTATAAATGTATTCACCAGCGTATAAACAAAGAGAGGGAGGAAACATGAAGGGGGCGAGAGCGCGTGATGGCGGACAGTGCGAGGCGGCTCCATCTTTGTGTGGAGGTGTGTGACTGTGTGTGTTGGCCGGTCAGCTGGTGGGATTCATTTTTAGCCCTGAAGCCTCGTGCCTCAAACCTGCCCGTTCCACAGCCTACACCCGGACTGAGGTGGGAGTGGGCCGCTTGTCGGTGGTTACTCATACTACAGCTTGTAATGGTGGATCACAATCGAAGAGAAACATGACTCCTGTTTGTTTTTTGTCCTTCCTCCCCACATTGCACATGTGCAATATTAGACGTCATGTTACTACACGATTTTTACTCATTACGCAGGACCCCTGCCCTCATCTATCCCCTGCTTCTGCTGTAGCAATGCAAATTTCCCCAGTGGCCGTGTAGGAATTGAACGGTGCACTAACATTGTTAGGTTCAGAGTATTCTACTTAACAGGGCCGCTCAGCAGAACGTCACAGAGGCACACACTGAAGTAATGAAGTCCTCTGTGAAGGCAGTAGCATCAAAGCCTCATAAAAGAGAGGAAGATTAAAGAAGAGGGGAACACAGCAAACTATTGGAAGGCTGAAAGGAAGTAGTTTGTTTTAAAAACTGTTTGATTAAAAATTTAGAGCTAAGTGAAAGAATGGTGCAGCCATGGAAGGAGCCAGAGGAAGAAATCGATGAGCACATCTAGGCCGTTTTTGTAGATGTGTCAGACATTTTGGGGATTTATTTTTGGCATTATGTTTTTCTGTTAATATTGCAATTTGCACAGCTGAGATGAACAGACAGTTGCTTTAAAAATGTCAAGTTGTATCCTGTTTATTGATGGTGAAGCGCAAAAGAGCACACTTCACCTTAGGTCAACACAGGTTTCACCCAAGTCTTGATAGTTGTGCAATAGATATACGAATCAAACCTAATTCTGGGTCTTGGCAACTGCGATTTCATACTGGTTTTCTGTCATTTCATAATTGGAAATTTTCTTTCTATGTATTTTCAGATGTTTTTCCAGCTTCTAGGTGGACGAACCATGCAGCAGGAACCATGCAGCAGGATCCATGTGTTCCTCCACTGTCTGTGTGCATGGCTTCAAATAAACCGTGTCAGGACACTGGGTAAATCAGAAGGAGTCAAAGTGGGCCAGGAGCCTCAGTATGAGGACAGATGGCTTACGACTCCTCCAAGACATCTGCTTACTGTGAGCTTACACCCTTCGTGCCAGATGCTATAAGCGAGGGCGATGGACAACCTATCACATTCATCACTGCCCATTTTGAAGGGCAGTGATGAATGTGATAGATTCAAGCTTGAAGTGGCAGCTTCCATACAGTTCTTGAACTTTTACGTAGGATGTCTTGATGTTCTCAAACCATATGGGGTCAGAAATATGATTAAACCCATGTTCAAGCTCGACTGAACGAATGTGTTTCGGTTCACATGTGTGCGGACACCTAGAAATGTCACAGTTCTGTCAACAGCTTTATTTCCAGTGATGTGTGCATTCATTCTGGCAATATTTTCATGTTGGCTTTGGTGTTTCTTGCAACCAATTTGTAAGTGGACGTTCGTGCAAGTACTGTCTATTAAACATGGATCCTATGTGTAAGTAAAGGGAGTCAACAGGATGACGCCACAGACAACTCCCTGTGTGCTTTTTTTAAGGGCGCAAAACTTTTTTTATCTCAGCCACCCACCGTATGCTACCTGTTAGCGACTAGCTGACGAACATAATTGAGTTTACAGCTACTAAAGGGCCAAATGCTTCCCTCAGGAGTTGGTTGAAAACAAAACGGTGCTAAAAAAAAACAAAGGCTTACGCAGCAGATAGCCAGAAACACAACTTGAATTGAATTCTAATGCTGCTCTTCATCTGCTTTATGTGATAATAGCTCATGTTTACACACTTCATACGATTATAACATTGTATAACATTTTTAAAGTTTCTTCTACGACCCCAAATGGTCAAAAGAATCAGTTAAAGCTGCTTTAAACACAATTTCTGAGTATGTATTGTTTGTTAGATTAGATTACATTTTATTGTCAGCATATCTTCTGAAATTTGTCTTGCATCCCAAGTAGTCCATTGCCTCACATAAAGACAAACGTATAATTTCACAACAGATCTAAAAAAAGATCTCAACCCCTTACCACTGCCAGTATTTGTTGTGCTCGCAGACCGAAATAAATAACTTGTTACTGCATGTTTGAATAACAACCATCATATGAGCAGAAAACAAACACCACCCACAAATAGAAATATGTAAACACCTGCATGTTACATAAAGAAACATTCGAAGAAATCAGTAATTTGAGTTCCCTACATGCTCCTTAATGTCTATTTACTGCACCTTAAACTCCTTGTTTTTCTGGACTTGTGCTGAAATGGCCAGTTGAGCAAGAAAATAGCTCTTAAATTACAGGCACCACTTTGTATTTCAATTTGCAGAGCACAATCAATTATGTTACATTTGTCTTGCCTGAGATTGTCTGATGCTAAATGAAAACAAACACAGATGCCAGTCAGGCTAGTGCTTCTATAAGTGGCTCAATCAATCTGTTTTTCAAAGTAAAATAAGTCCAATTGTGGTGATATACACACACACTATTTTCCTCGAGCTCCCTTTGATGACAGCTACTGTAATTGGATGTCATGAACTTGAAAACCGTCTCCCATAAAACCAGGTTCGGTAAGTGAACTCTATTTTTTGCTGTGTCTTAGCGACAGGAGCACCTGAAGTAAAATTCAATTACTGTCCTCATCATGCAAGTCCATCTGTATCTTCCAAGAATAGTTTTTAATGATAGACTGTTTATTCTCCGATCTTAAAAAACATCTACATTTACCATGCGAGGATCCTTTGGTTCCCATGAAAAGCTGCAAAAAAAACTGACATCTCCAAGGAATCTGATCAAAGCCGGTGGATTTGAACTAAATCCAGAGATCATTACATATATTGAATAGACAATGTGCTAAAGGGCAATTTGCTTGTGGGTTTGTAGTAGAGAAGAAGAGGCTTCTACTGTGAGTCACTTCACTTTGCTGTGAGGTCACTGGTGCACCGATAGGAGTGTCCTTTTTCCAAAATTCAAGTTAGTATGAATTCCAAATGACACGCGCATCAATCTCGCCTCTTTACGAATATTTTATTTTTGGACTGCAGGTTTATAGACCAAGGCTGGAACTGTTTTAAGTTTACAAGCATTGTGTATAGGCCTATTCTTGACATTAAGCGATATCATTTAGTTTTTAAATCACACTGTATTTCTTGTCATAGACTTCATATATCTTTAACAAACTTCAAATCGCTACTAAAAACACACCTGTTCTCCCAGGCTTTCTGCTCGAGTTGGGTACGTTTCATCGCAACTGATTTTATTTATCTCATCATATATCTTTTATTTTATTTTATTTATTTTATTTATTTTATTTATTTTATTTATTTTATTTATTTTATTTATTTTATTTATTTTATTTATTTATTTATTTATTTATTTATTTTTTACATTAATAATTGTATTTTATTTGTATTACTTGCACTATAATGTATTACCTTTTTACTGTCCTTATGTTGTACCATTAATCCTGTAAAGCACTTTGGTCAACCGAGTTGTTTTTAAATGTGCTATATAAATCAAATTGACATTGACATATAAAGATGGGAGATGTGTCTCCACTTCCCTGTTGTGTGAAAATGAAGCTAGAGTATTGGGCATTTGATGTCATTTGGAGCCAGATTCTGCACAGTAGTGATCGTGGTGTGGAGCTTTGGTATCGAGCTTCTGATGGTACACAAGTTAAAACAATTGCAAGTCAATCTCAGCTTTTTCACCCCATTTTTACAGCATCAAAATCTTAACTGAAAACTTAGCACTTGAACAAAATAAATTCGATACAAACTACCTAAAATAACAGAAACCATTTTTGAGAACGTGTACTTTGACTAATTAGTTTGGTTCATGTCACATCTGCTAACACGGAGGAGGCAGAGTTTATAACCTGTGCTGCAGCCAGGGGGCAATCAAGATGATTTGGCCTCACTTTTGGGACCTGTCTTGTCATCCGTTTTTATATACAGCATATTGAAAATAGCGTTTTTGATCAACAGGACACTTCAATTTTAGGTAACAAAAGCTCCTCCAACTCCATAGAAATATGTTCCATCACTCTCATCATGTGCATTACCCTATGCCAAATGGGATAATCACATGACGCCGTTTCAGTCTCGTCAGTCCCTTCAGATTGAGTTGAATGTGTAGTGTGGTTATAGAAGCCAGGCATTTACAGCATCACCGCGGCTCTCTAACAGCTGTTATTACCCTTTCACATGAATTCATACTGTAGGCTGCTCAATGTCTGTCGTTAGAGCCAAAGAGGCACAAAGGACAGCAGCGCTTAATAGTAAATGTCAATACTTACTGAGGGTGGGTATTGGATTTGCTGTCGTGTATCGAACACTTTCTTTGCCGAGAAAATTTGCAGAAGACAGAGCTTGGATCTCTTACAGTCTTTAACCGAGCTTAGCATGTGTATGTTGATCCTGTGATGGACTGCCGACTTGTCCACGATGTATTTCCTCTCTCACCCAATGTCAGCTGGGATTTGCTCCAGCCCCTCAGGCGACATTCAGAAAGGATGAGTGGTGTCGATGATGGATGAGCGGATTGGAATTAAATAAACCACAATCTGCAAGTCTTTGGATTGGGGGATCGGAATCGGGATTCGAAACAATAACTTCTTTGCCTTCAGGCTGCCGCAAATTGCTTTTCAGATTTGGTTGAACTTTTTGAATATATTATAAAGTTAGTAAAAACTTTAGTGAACATAAAAAACACAGACACAGTAAAAAAACACACTAACCAAGAGAAAGGCCTCCGTCAACCTGAGATTTGAACCAGGAACATTCGAGGCAACAGTGCGAACCACTGCATCACTGTGCCGTAAACAAACAACTAAACAATTTGAATGTAAAATTTGACCTAAAAAACATGAAATATTTCTTTGTTTGCTGCAATTATGCTTTTTGGTAATATCTGTTTTTTGTCAAGGTGGCAAAAAAGGGGGGTTGCCACTTCAATACTGAGTTTTAATAAGGTAAAAAAAAAAGAGAAATAGAAATGTTGGCAAATTTAATTGGCTGAATTGTTATGAAATACAGGACAAACAGCCCTGGGAGCACCAAACAATGGGAAGAAGTACAGCCAGTGTCAAGGTTAAACACTTGCAAAACAAAATACCTCGTGGACAAAGAAGAGACAGCAGGGAGCATTAATTAGAGTTATTAGCATTACAGCAGGAAATGATAGCGAGCCGCTGCATATATAAATGTAAGAAGTGCTCGAGAACTAATTGCAACTTGAATTTTACTGGAGTTTCTTTCCGGCTCTTTTGTCTCCTCCGTTTCCTGCGAGAGTCGATTAACCTGTCGGAAGTGGAAGACCCAGCGCTCACACAGGTCCTTGAGAATCCACCACCTGCCTGCAGAACGATTCCCTTGTCTCCATGGAAACCCAATCAGCTGAGAGCGAGTGACAGATACAGTGGTGGTGGGGGGGGAGTGTGAGACAGAACAAGATGGGGAATGAGAAGGTGTGAGGAGTGCAAAGTCATGGGTCTCTCCCCGCGTGCTTTTACTTCATTTATCATTGATTCAGACTGTCAGAGCACTGAGTTTGAAGTGGTGCACCTGTGACTGTTATGAAACCAGCTCCTCCATCTACACTCTTTGGTTAAACTAGATGATGATGAGAATTTAAACTTGTGGCTGTTTCTTGTTGCAGTCATGAGTTCTTAAGTTGACACCGGACTAAAGTAAATATGATGAAAGCATAATGAAAATGAAGCCAAAGTTTTCTGCTGTAAGAAAGTTATGATAAACTTTATAGTACCAAAAGTTAGAGGATAAAAAAACAAAAAATTAATTAGAGGCAAAATGAACAATTGGACAATTCACTGTCGATGCAAAATTACATCTTTAAGGATAATTTATTTGAAATGTTGACTTTTTTAGTTTGGCCCATGTCCAATCCACTAACATGGAGGTCAGGTTAATGACCTTTTCTCCAGCCAGCCATCAGGGGGCGATCAAGATGATTTGGCTTCACTTTTGTCCAGCTGTCATGTTGTCCATCTTTACAAGCCATCTACGTCTTCCCCGGCTAATCGCTAACTTTGGCAGCAAATTAGGTGGAAAACAGTAAACTTTAAAGTCATGAAATCAAAACAGCAAACTCATAGACACTAATATGCTCCGCAGCCGCTGAGAGGAGCTGCTGAATCACGTAAAACAGTAAATCTGTGCAGGATTTATCAATTGTTCATATGAAACAGTAATTTGTGCAGCCTTCAGGGCAGTTAACAAACAGAGGTCGTAAACAAACTGTTGCATGTCACCTCGTGCACATTTAATTGCTCCTCCACTTGCAGGTAACGTATTCGCGTGTCCGGTGGCGCTACTATAAATATTCCTTCAAGCCACTTATTATGTAGTTTGCCAACATCAAAACCGCATATTACACTCCCCTCATTACCCTTGATTGTGTTTGGAGACGGGAAACTTCGGTGCCTGCAAGACATCCCAGTCCCTCCTTGGTTCTCCTTCACTCAACTGAACCCATCAGCTACACAGAGTGACCTCTCTCCCGTCATACCGCTGCCTCGTCCTTGATGAGCTCTTTGTTTTCATCCCCCCGACACCAAGGTCTCATCAACTCTCACAACATAGTTTTCTTTCTTTCTTTCTCTGCAGGTCTTTACCTCCTCCTCTGCAGCAGCAGCTCTCTCTCTCTATCTCTCTCTCTCTCTTTCTTGTTAGTGCTTTTCTATCATTCTCACTCAAACTCAGCACATTGTCTGCCACTGCCTCGCCCACTTACTTCCGCTCGCTCCCGGCTCCTCTCCCTCCCTCCCTCCCTCTCTGCGTATCTCTCTCTTTTTTTTTCGCTGTGGCTCTCGTCTCACAGCCAGGTTCACGTCAGCATAATGTGAGACTGTTATGTTTCTGCCCACAACTGCTTGTCCATTTTCTCTCTGAAATTTGCCTTGTAATCCCCCCCCCCCTCTCTGCTGCTTCTCTCCTCACCCTCCGTCTCCTTGACAGTCTCCACGTTGACATATGGATAGTTTTTGCCTGAGAAACCTCCGGCCCTGAAGCAACACTGGTTCCTTTCAGCCAGAGTGACACAGATAGAAAAATGATGTGCCAGTTGTTTTGTAAATTAAATTGACATTTAATTCAATGGGAATCTTTTTTGTGAAGGGCTTATTCAAACAACTATTCAAACTCCATTATAAAATATAACAGACGATAGTGGAAGAATCTGTCTCCTTGTGTCTAAACACATCGTGTATCTCGCATTTCTCTCAGCTGGGGAGAAGATTATTAGAACCTATTAGGCTAGCAAGAAAAATGTGTTTACTTGTACTGTAAGTTCATACATGTGAAATCTCTCTGCCAGTCCGTGGCCTCAAACCAGTGACCTTCCAGTCTGATGTCTGTCTTTTCTACCACTAGTCCACCACCGCTTATCCTATAATAATCGTTATGTAACACAACAGACCTTCACTACCTTTTTTTAATTGATGCTTTGTTGTGTCTGTGTCACAGTGTGATATTAACATTATTAATCCTGCAAAGCCCATCTACATCTCTGCTAATTGTGTGCAGGGGCACAAATACAGTTTATGGTCGAGGCTGTTGGGTTCAGCTTTTAAAACGAGTGGAGGACAGTGCCGGGAAAAAAATATCAGTGCATTTGCCGGTCAACATTATTTTGTGATTGCCTCAACAGGAAATGGAACAATATAGGTTTCAAAATGCTGAAGTCCCTCTGCAACAGATTGCATTATATTGCACAGGTGTTCTTGGTATTGTGTTGGTCTTGCAGGCTTTCAATTCATTCATTTCATTTCAGCTCAGTGGTTTCCTCTGTGCTGCAACACTCTACATCAGCAATTTACTTGAGGTAGGTGCTTCACATTTACAAACTCACAGAAAGCAACATTTCAGGCATCTGCTGGAGAAACTTCTCCTTCATGCATCATGTAATTCATTTAAAAAGACTTCCGCTTTTTTCAAGATTACATTTCAAAGTGCAAATATATAATTTTACAGTTTCCAAAAAAGGAAAATCTCACCCATCTGTCAATCTATTATCTTTAAAGCTTATCCTTTGGGGGTTGAGGAGGGAGATGGAGCCAATCACGGACATTTGGCGAAAGCTCACCAGCGTATCAGAGGACCAACACACAGAAACAACCCTTCACACCTACAGACAAATGAGAGTCACCAATTAACCCAACCACAAATCTTCATGTCTGTGAATATGCAGAATTTGAACAAGATTGTGGGGCAAGAAACCTTCTGCTTTCAGTTTCTATCGTCTGGACCTAAAACACCTACTAAAAGTATCGCGGTTTGCGTTTTGTGGAGAGAAACATTCAACTCATGCGATAAAGAAACTATAGTTGGACTGTAAAGTGTACGGCATCTTTTGACTGTTGTAGGAAGGGAACAACAAAAACTTCCATAACTCTGGTGTACTAGTTGTAGCTTATATGGACATGTTTTCCATGGCCACCGGTTTTTGTGGTTTTTCATTTAAATACATGCGCCTACATGACCAATCCCCGTTATCTCTGCTCTGCACTATCTTCAGAAGTGGAATATTTTCATGTCCTAATGGATCTCAACAATGTGTGTATTTACAGAGTTACACTTCCTAAACCACTTCCCCAGGCTGCTAAAAGGGGGACAGCAAGATATGAGTTCACATGAGCTTTAATGGATATAATGGACCCACTTGTTGGCTTGTTTTTAGTCAGGAATAGCTCCAGTACAGTATGAACAGAATGAAATGTAGGAGAAAAGGGCAGGTGAGTGACACCATATCCTTTTATCTATTAATAGTTTTTATTCTTTACATCCTCTATGACTAAAAGGGCGGAAAGTATTTATTTTGGAAGTTTCTGAAAATGAGTCAGGTCTGAGTGCCACCTCCTGGTTGTTGTACTGTACATGTCTTCCTCACCGTGTTCTCCTCAAGAACAAAACCCACAGTTCTGTCTCTGAGTATTCACGAGTGGTAAAGTGAGCGCTGCTGACGTCAGTTAGATTTGCACCTCTATTTCTGTGCAGGCAGCCATACGACTAATTGCGGCACATTATTGAAAGAATTTTGTTAAGTTACTTATAGAGCAGGATAATTTTAACGTCTTGTCACTCTACGGCCATAGCATGTCACCACATATGATTCAATTCCAACACCCGGACATAAACTGTACAGGTGTGAAAATGTGTGCCGCACATGCGATGACCTGTTTGTGAGGCTGACATACTCATGTGGCCGAGTGACGCTGTCGCAGTTCCCCTGCTGTTATCCATTCTTCGGGGTAGGCGTGTTTGGCTAAGGCGTAAGCAGTTTAAATCTAGAGAAAGGACCTTCAATTGTACAAAGATAAGTGGTAAATGGACCAAGGTAAAATTAACTTTAATAGAACATTTTCAGGGATTGAGAAACTGGTCTACTCTCCTGAAATGGAATGAGAAAGAAGAAAGTTAGTGCAGACATGTTGATGGGTTACAAACCCACTGAGTATAATGAAGACAGAGTCTGAACAAACTGTGTTATTACACCATCAGGTTGCCTACTTTGACAGTACTCTCGGGCAGGAAGCAGTACTGTATATTACCAGTAATTCAATTCAATTGTATTTGTACAGTGCTTGATTATAATATACATTATCTCAAGGCACTTTACATAGAAGGTCAAGACGTTAAAATGGTATAACCCAGGAGGAGAGAGAGACTAGGAACAGTTGTCTACCATCAGGTTTCAGCTCTGACTAGTTATTATAATTAAAAACCATTAGAATGGTTAAAGAAAAAAAACACACGTAACAAACGAAGACAGACAAAAAGATAATGGCCCGAAATCATCAGGAGAAAAGCGGCTTAAAATGATTGAAGAGCAGAGTCAGGACCTGGAACAGAACCTTTGGCGAGATAATGTTCAAATTACGAGGACGTTCATTTAGCTGCTTTAAAACAATTACGGTGTAACAGTGGTGATGAAACTAACAAAGTGAACCGGTTGATCCATTCTCTCCATTTAAACGCTATTTTTGTCTATAAACTTAGTTAAATGTGAGCAGATACAATAGAAAAATTGACAACACGCCGACGTCAGATTGTACACACCAATACATTTTAAGAATTGGTAGATGCAGGACAGGATGATGACGACAGGACGTGTATATTTCACACAAAATCATTTTGTCCGCTCCCTAAATGACAATGTGAAACCAAAACTAGTCAAAGACATGAGCATTGGTTCAGAGCTTCAGCTGTGAAAACGTTCTTCGACTCCGTGGATTTGGTTTAGGAGGAACTGGACAGAAAGGTGTTTTGCTGTTTTTTCCAAATAACGCTTTGAGTGTATTGGCAAGTCAAACATTGGGATTAAATTTAGGTTTTGTCATATCGTGAGGCCTTTTTATAAAACACGTTTGTTTGTTTGTTATACACTTTTTTTCGAGTACAATGAGATATTACACTATGTGATGACGCACAGTGAAATTTACACCCTCCATTTAAATTTGCAAAATCTGTGCCTGTTGTCTCAGTTCCCCCTTAAGATGAAAATAACCCTGTGTGAATTTCAAAGGCTGGAACACCCACACCTATTATCCTGTAGTATTAAACACTGACTATAATTATTTAAATTTTTAAAAAAACTTGTCAAACTAATAATAAACCGATTCTGAAAACGCCTCTCCACTTTCAGCATGTAGTGCAGTTTGTAGGTAATAATTACAGTTATCTATGGCCTGCAGGTCGAAGGAAGGGCTGAGGAATGACATTTAATAATGAAACGGTGTCTTTAAAGTGGAAAGTTAAGCCTGTGAACACTGTGTCGTACAGTAAGAACAAAGTAAAAACAAATACCAGTTATTGAACAAAAGTAAATGCCACTGACATCTAATCAAAAACACACCTTCTGTCTTTTACTTGCTTACTCGAGTTTTAGTTTTACCTACAAAAGGTGAAATTGATATAAACCAATGAGTAAAATGTTCCAAATGTGAGCACACGTGATCTTTCAAGCTGAATTTTTCTGGCTTTTTCAAAAGCTAAATCTAATTTAGACAAAAATTCTCAATAGATGTGTAGATTAGTTGGTCAAATTATTCCAGTGTGAGGGCGACATTTCGAGTCATGACTTCCAACTTTGTCTTGTTTTTTTTTTTTTTTTTTAAGAATGACGTACCATATATTCATGTCCTTTGCTGTCAGCAGACAGGCGTGAACAAGTGAGTCTGACTGAAGTTTAATTGCGTGTGTTAAACTGTGTAAACAATGTCACCGGCACATGCCAGTGAAATGATGCTGCATGGATAAAAAACAACTTGAGATCTTCTTGCTCTTTGTCAAACACCCACATGTAAAAAACGCTGACATGATGACTAAATCCACCTCTGACGGGATGAGGCTGTTGCTAAGGATGACTAATCAGCAGATAAATGAGCTGGTGTTCTGACCTTAGTGATGCATTGTGATGTGAAGGCTCCCGTGTTCAGTGCATCAGAAGTTTGTGTTGTTTTGCAATTTTCCATTCTCATCTTTCTAGAGGAATTTAACTTCAATTTGAATCTCGTGCTGATGGATTGAAAGTTAACTCGGAATCTTTGTTTGCTGAATGGAACCGCAGCTCTTCTATTCAGAGCAGGAGGTGTAGTTAGCAGAAAAGACTTTCAACATATGATCCATCTGAACCTTTAGATGGGGAGAGTGTGGGACTGCCATAGATCTGCTAGGCATTACTCACCGGGAGCAGATTGGGTTTGGGGGTAGTGTGTCTCTGTGGGTGCGAACATGCTTGTCTGCACACATGCATGTTTACACACGAGTGGCTGGACGGGCATAAATCATACTTTCTTTCAAAAATGTTACATTATACCAGCCATACAGTTGTGCAGAGCTTTCAGGGGCATGTCATGTTATCTCTTAATTTTTTGGGCAAACAACTTTAAAATTTATCAGCAAAAGTTCTGGTGTCTGATTGAGAAGTGTCATGATAAATAATAATGTCTCTGTGAGGGAGAAGTAGGGTGTGAATGCGTTTGGAAAAGAAACACTGAATGTAAACTTGACCTTCGTTGAAGAACTCGCAGGAAACCATGAACCATCAAGGACGGAGGTTTTACTGAACAAAATTGGTTCAAATCCTCAACTCGTTCATTCGGTACAGACATCCTTGAAGCAAAGCCCCTCAAATGTCTGATAGCAACATTTTGGCTGCAGTCAACACTTAAGAATCCAGCCGCAGTGGCTTTTAAGGATCATTAAATATCAACAACAGCACGTTGCCACAATTTGTCTGACCATTAAAAAATGTAAGAGATCCAGGGACTAAAATGTGTCTCAGGAGGTCTCTAAAAAAGGTCTAAACAGAGTTAAGTGTGTAGAATTGGTGGGCAGAGTGGTCATGGGTGTCATCAAGTAATTACCCCGGGCTGTGAGAATGTACGGTACTATGTGTGTGACATGGTGTGAAAGTATGACTTGACCCAGACAAGTTCTCATATCCACACATGAGAACTGGCAAACTGTCATGTCGTCCATCTTTATATTCAGTCTGTGGATGGAACCTTAATGTGCATATGAATGCACACAGGAGGCATATGTCTCTTGTTCACATGCATCAAAAGACAGGAATGTCCACACACCAGTCGATGCTAACACAAAATTCTTTCTTTCTTTCTTCCGATTCTATCCAGCACCTAACATTTATCAAGTTGTGTTCTTGTATACTATGCACTCATCCTCAAGGGAGATAGAGAAAGAAACACCAGAGCCATTTAGTGCTATTCAATGAGGGATTGGTAGAAAATGAGAATCGCAGGTTCTAATGGCTATTTCAAAAATGTTTTTGTTGTAGCATGTTCATTATTTAGTGTGATGAATTCTTACAAAACTATGGCACAGAGATTTCCTACCATCTCCAATTGTCACCTTTACAACTGCAGCCTCAGATGTTGGTCTTACAGAGCCAGATGGCTTTAGAACACAGAATCTTCTCCATCAACACAGCACAAGAACAACAGTGACTGAGCATGTCTCAATCCATATTCTCTGTTGACGCAAGTAGCATTAACCTCCCCAGAATACTCCGGCCTGCACAGCGTTCCAAACCTCTGCACATGCGGGTTCTAGCTACTATTGGCACGACTGTTTTGACATTTCAGAGGCTGCATCACTAGCATTTCACGCTGTCAGCTACATCCAGTTCCTTTCTATGTAATTTTAGAAGCCATGACAATGGGGAAATCTACCGTATCCCACTCACTGAGTGATGCGTGCGTATTTATGCATATTTATGAGGGAGTGATCCCATTATACGTGGCAGTATATCTCTGCTGAGGACTATTTTAAATGTATAGCAACAAAAAAAGCTGCTTTTCTCCAAAATATGCAACCTTTATTTGTGATGAGAGACACATTTATCAGGCTGGGAAAGACACACGGCAGACATTATATTAATGGGTATAGATTACCAAACAAACTGTGGCAATGTTAGATAAAGATTTACTTCTCAACTCAATCACAACTCCAGATTGATGACAAGCTAGTCTCTACAGGGAACATTTGATCAACCCTATTTAATGAGTTATTAATACTATTATCATGATTGTTATTATTTTCTCTATGATGACTCACCATGTCAGTGATTGAAAGCACTTTACTGCCCTGCAGCAGTTAACTGTGCCTAATGTAGTGTGTCCCGCACATAATATCTGTATATCTGATAAGACTGTGAATTATTCTCACATTCTTACATTTGTTCATTTCCAAATCTTATAAGGTCGGAGGGAAGGAATTTTTGGACACCGATAAAGTAAATGTGATTTTAGATGTTAATCACAGTCCACTATACCTTATACTTGCGTGATGGATTGGGGCTGTGTAGGAGGAGAAAGTGCAACTGTGACAACTTTGTCGAGTGGTCTGGCTGAATATCTGCATATTGAAATAATTAGGTTGAATAAAAGTGTTTATTATGAGTCATAACAGTTGTACAGGCAGCACGGTCATTTGAAAGTGCATTCCAAAACGGAGATACAACAAGATCAGCCAACCCCAACATACACCTTCGAATTTTTTGGGCCTTTTGAACCAATCAAAAACAACATATCTTGAACTAAGTTGTCTGTAGTCATTAAAACGTCTCAGTCCAATTGTGTCTCAACAAGGTTGGTTCCTCACATTACTTCGCATAAGCTCTTAAAGGGGCTAAGTCACATAACCACCAACCACTACCGCCCATTAATGCTTCTCAGATGAGTCAACCAAGTATACCTTAAACCTTATTCGAAAACTTGACAAGCTAAAGTGACGTTTATCTGTAGAAACTGAAGTGTAAAGTGCATTTAAAGAATGAGGTATAATGTCTCACTTGTCTTTTTCTTTGGATTATTCCTATTGCCTAGATGCTTGCCAGCGCTTGCAATGACGCACGTAAGCTTCATGGACCAGTGGGGGGTTGGCAGGCTGATGACTCCCAGGCTGTAAGTGGTAGCCTGTTTTCAAAATTCCACTCGAGTTATTTCCAGTCACCACCGTAGACCGTGTGCGTACATGTGAAAATTTAAGGGAAATGATGTAAAAACGTGGGCTGTAATTCAACAGGTTCTTGGCAAAAAACTAAATCGTCTTGGCTGCAAAGAGACACTAGATAGTAAATAAGATGGTTCCTCAGGGAGGTAGATGATACACAAAAGTATAGAGAGGATCGGCTTGTTTCACAGCTAAAACGGCTATTTAACTTGTGAAACGGCTATTTAATTAGTTTGCATTGTTGAATTCCCTTTTGTACCTTTGGCTTGTTATGTGACGTCTTCGTAACATTAGTTGGTAAACATGAAATATGTCATGCTATCCTATAGTGGTGCTAACGAGTTAGGTAGCAAACACAATTAAATCCAAATACAAGCCTGGTAACAGACAAACTTAATGCAAGCTAATGAATGTAGCAGATTGACATTAATTAGCATTAGCATAAGCGTTCACATTCCTTGCACTCAGTTTACGATAGCTATGTCCGAGTTCAAGCGCTGATGGCGGTAATGCACCTTGACGTTGTTTGCCACCCGCCATTAAACTTCTTATGTTTCTCTTCTCAGCAAGCTGCTCATTAGTATGTTGGGGGCATAGCGCTTTGGAAAAGTAACTTTGGGGAGTCTTCTATTTTCACGTTTGCGGTCAGTATGTTGTGCTAAACTAACCTGCTAGCTAGACAGTTAGCATATACAGACACAAGAGTGCTATCAATCTTCAGTCTTGGCAACAAAATTAACAAGCATGTTTTCCCGAAAATGTCAAACTATTAATTTAACCAAGTTACATCCATCTCCAGGACCTTTTCAAGACAACATTAGTCATCATACTGTCCATGTGTATCACATTACCTCATCATGGTTGTCCGAATGCTAATGATGAGGAAATGCTAATTTACCTTTTTTTTTTTCGATCAACCATTCAGACTCCTCTGGTTTGATCTCGATGACGCTGACCCTCCCTCTCCTAATTGTGGTTGATCTTGCAGCTTCCCCGGTCTCGTCGCCTCCAGTCCTCCACTCCGAGTACTTCACCCACACTGAGGGCACTGTGTTTCCCCCGCTTCTGACTCATCACGTGTGTGAGTGTGTACGAGGAGAGAGCATGCATATGAAGTGTCTGCCAGGAGACGGATCAACACGGTCCACATGGCTGCCCACTCTTTGTTATCAGGTCGCTCGTTGACCCTTTGGCAGCCACACAACTGAAGGGTCCCCTATGACGGAGGCTCGGCCACAACAAGTGAAAATGCAAAAATGAGAGAGACCAACAAAACAAAGCAGGAAAGAATGAAAAGATTGGTAGAAATTAGATGCCACATTGAAATTGAAAGGGCTAGAGAAAGAGATGGATTGTGAAAGAAGGTGTTATTCATTCTGTCTACCCTCTGCCACAATCATAATTAGCTAGGAAAATGGCATAATGCATATAAATTGCAGGGGAAATAATTAAGGAAGCGCATCTGTTCCACACACACTGTTTGCTGAGCAGAGACATACTCAATGATGACAAAGAGACAAAGGTAGTGGCCTCTTTGACAGTGGGTGTGGGACGGTAAGGTTGTTGAACAGCACTTCCTTGGATAATAATGCACAATTTTAAAGTGTAACATTGTATTTTTGTAAATTATAGTATGGACAATCCCTGGATTGGATTTGAGTTTGGCTCAGACTTCCCCCAGATGTGATTACATTGATATAACGGGGAGTTATGAGAAAATATCTTTGACCCCCCATTTTTAAAACCCTCCTGTGTCTCAGCTGAGTATCAGCATCTGCAATTCAGTTTTCATTTGTGTGGGTAGTAACCTGAAGTTTGACAAAAATGCCCCTGAGGAACAAATCAACTTTTTATCAACATGTTTTATTCCCTTGTCCATTTGCCTGTGACGTCCAACATTTTATTACTGTTCATACGACTCAGCTTGTTGCTTTCCATGCTCTCTCCTCTTCTGCAGACGCCATCTGTTTTTCTTTTCCTCCACCAAACCCTGACAGTGTGAGCAGCAGGCTTTGCACGATTAACATAGGTTAAAAAAGTTAACAGGTCTTGCGTGGATGAGCTGGTGTAACTCAGTTCGAAAGTGTGAGTACGTGCATTTGTGCATGCACGGCTGACTGAGGTCAAGTGAGTCAGACGCGAGGTGAGGAGACGAAGAAGCTCTGACAGTTAACAATTCGGAAGATCACATTTGCATGTGTCCACAGTTGAGTATGAGGTTTAAAGCTCAGAGTGTTAGTCTGAGGGTGGGAAGGGTGTTGGTTCTACGAGTGAGTGTGAGGGGTGAGTACACAGAATATGCAGTAATGATCTTGTCCCCGGGCGCAGTGTGAAGGTCTTGTGGGAGTGTCCAGATGTTACTGTAAGAGACTCGAGCCAGCCGCCCCCCCACCATGCCTTGACATTCTCTAAAAATCTTGCCTTGCATGACATTCAAGAACCAATAAGCCTTTCTCAAAAGAAGATGATTAAAATGCATCTTTTATGCAAACTCTACGTACAAACTATTACCACCAAACAGCAATAACCAATGTGAATGGCAAATGGCTTTCTTTAATAGAGGACCTTTATAGTTTTAATGACCGTGTAAAGCCATTAGCACTGTGAGTCACATTCCGACACATTCATGCAGTACTTCTGAACTTCATATAATCTCCCAGAAGTTGCTGTGGACATTCTCTGTATTTTCTCTGGAGAGCGAGTGGGCGAGTTGATGGCGTTTCTTACAGACGCAAAACTCCTGCTTGCACTAATCAGGTGCCCAACCCTCTCCAGAATGCTTGAGAGGTTTTCTTATTGTGAACATTCGTCACATGTAAAAGGCAAAGTGCAGAAAATGTTCAGAGCTAATCGTGCAGACATTCATGTCTGAAAACGACTATTGTTAGTAAAGCAGCGTGTGGCCCCCATGCAGGACCACTGAGTGTGCTGCACTTTTAAAAAAACACATTTTCCGCTCAAAGCATCTCACATGGAGGCTGGTACAGTGACCGGAGCGTAATCCTCACAGGGGACAGATCTGATTTACTGCAAAACAGCGAGCTGGCTCTCATTCACAGAGTAGCTTTATTCAGTTGTTGTTCCTGCTGGTTGTGTTATAAGGGCAATTCACTGGGCTTTGCAACAACCATACACTTAGATAAACATAGAGGGGGATGGAAGGAAGCATTAGTGTTAACCTAAGATGCTAGTGTGACATCCAGCAAAAATTAATAATGTAGATAAATCTACATTTTGACAATATCTAACTTGTTAACTGATGATCAGTGTCTGAATAAAGCTTAAACTGACATTTACATAAAAGTAATGTGGGCGTTACAAAGAGCAATTTCTTCAGTTTGAAAAATGTTACATGTACCGTGTCAGAAAAGGACTAAAGACGTAACGGACAAACATGTTCAAGAAAAGTTTTTACCACAAAAACCGACGGTAGCAGCTCTGAGCAGAAAACAGTTTGTATCCGAGTTTGTTGGGATTACGGGCCGAGTCTCAAAGTACAAAGAGGATAAGAGTTGATGTCTCTTCATGGTGAGTCTAATGGAGAGGGACCCACTGGAGGACGTAGGTTACTGAAGAGAAGGTATCAAAGAGGCTCTTGTCCACCTCCAGGCTCCCTGACACTCCACTGTCAGACCACAGCTCTCATCAGAGAGTCTCTCATTACACTTTCAAATGTACTGAAGAGTGGTGATCGCATGTCCGAAGAGGAAAGACAAGAGAGACTTGCTCGTTTCATGAAGTTCTGTTTGAACGGATGGAAACGCCATCGTAACAAGTGAAGGGTCCCTCTGACGGAGGCTTGTGCACAACAAGTGATAATGAGAGAGACCAACAAAACCAAGCAAGAAACGTAACGTAAATCTCACTTTAACCATCTATAGTATTGAACGGAGGCTCAGAATAAGAGATTATGGGACAATATGAGACATTTTCTTCCAGGATTAGTTCATGAAGGAGAATGACAAGTCTTTCCAGTTTTGTCCGAGTGTAACTGAGTTATTTGTTATTGATTGGGATTGCGTTTGTAGATCGTAAAATTCCAGGCCACAGTCATTCCACGACACGGCCAATGAGTGGTCCGACATGAGCGCCAGAGAGCCTGTTCCTGTCATATCCTGTTCCTCACACTAATATCATAACATGACTCAGGCTGAAGGGCAAGCTTTCCTTTGATTTACAGTGGGGGGGGCGGGGGGGAGTATTGCTCTGAGGCTCAGGGACTCGGTTGACGCAATTCCGACGCAGGTGAATGGCGTTGTCATGGCGATGGAGGGATTTCCTGTCCACCACTCAGAGCAAAGCACATATTACCATTTGATTAGTTCTGCACCTCCACAGGTGATCCCCTGAAAAAGTCACCACTTACGTTCTGAGGCAAAAAAGGAACACACCAGCACATGGGACGATCACGGGTCGTTGCCAAGGATGTGACAACAATTTTTTTGGAGTGCATAATACTTAAACCTCCTCCTACAGTCCTGTGTTTGAAAATTAATTTCATTCACCTCCCTGCTTCAAACGCCATCTCTCAAACAAACAAACTAACATTTGGAGCAGCAATTTAGTCTTTCTTCTCTCGCTAATCATCTCACATTATTATCTCTCTCACTGATCCATTAGAATAAACTATCTCATTATCAAATTTATAACTAGGATGTCACTCTGAGAGCACAAACCTCCGCCAGGGCTAATGTCCCATCTCACCACATCTTCTACTTGTGACACATGGATACCAGTCCGCTTAATATGCCAGATATTCTTTTCCTTAAGATCCATTAATTATTCTCTGGGATATTGGTGAGAATGTTGACAAATGCCCCATCTTGCATCCCCCCCATTCCTGGATCCGCCCCCTGATCGACATAAGAGCAAATCTGTTCTTGTGTAATCTTGGTGAAAGGGTGAAAACAAGACCTCCTCGGTGGAGGTAATAATATATCACTTACAAAAGTCCTTTTTTTTTTCTGGAACACATACTTCTACTTGAGATTAGTGCGTTAGAGTTCCGGACTTCAGAAGGATTTTGAATGGTGTATTTTTCGATTTTTGTAAAACCACAGCATGCTCCCTCCCCTGCTGGTATAGTGCCGGCCACCTCACAGCTAAACATTTGATCTTATTGCATCACATTAATGTCGAACATTATCCAAGTTTGGTCGACTAAACTCACTGAGGGAGCTCAAACCGTTTCTTAGGAGTCAAACTATTTTTAGAATCAGAATCTTTTTTAACTTGAAAAATTAGAAATGTCCGAGAACCTTTTTCAGAGAAATTGTTATTGCAGTTAAAATGTGACAGGAAGTGACTTAATAAACTGGATGATTCAACCAGTCTTTTTTTTTTTCTCTCTATTGTAGCAGTGGGTCATTCTGAATACTCACATTAGAAATTCAGTATTCAAATCCATCTGTTGGTTCATGCCACGTTTGATAACCAGGCCTTATATCATTTGTCTGTGCGGTGTCACATCTTCTGTCACTGTCCCTATTTCATAATGTGCATTAGAATTCATGACAATTCTGACATTTGGAAGAGTTGTGTATGTGTGGCCAGGGGGGGGAGCTGTCATGGATCTTATCAAAGGTGTTGACTTTGTGTGTCGGGACAATGTTTTTGTTAGCAGGCCGCCCGCTGCCAGAACACCAGAAATGCTGAAATCCAATTTAGGAGACAATTTATGCTACAAAAACAGGAGCAGCTAATGACCTGGCAGAGACACCGGTCTGGTGTTCTCATTACAGGTCTTCTCACTTTGCCTTTGCTTTTGTCTCTAACACATTCCTCTCTCTCAGTAAACAAGTGTTTTTCCTTTTTCCCCCAGTTTTGAGGTTTCTGCAGCCACAACAAAATAGAAATGCATGAAATATTATTTTATAGCTCCAAGCTCTGAACTCAAATGTACAGTATATCAGAAAACCATATCCGTTTAATTGAAATTCCACATTTGTCCATCGTATTGGTTTGGAAGCAGAAATCCGTGGATGAAAACAGGAAGATGGAAGATGTCGTTTGTGACTTTGGTGAATTGAGCCCGTGACTATTACTGCACGACGCAAACTGCACGTGACTCCCTGTGGAAAGTTTGGTCGCAAGTTAAATGTTGTTATATTAACGATAAATCACATGACTCAGTCCAACTGCACAGTTTCTCCCCAGAGTTCAGGAGCATTTCAGCATCTGTCAGCTCAATATTGTCCAACCTGCATCTACACTGTTTTTGATTCATTCTCGCTGCAGCAGGCAGCTGTTTTCACCTCTGATGAAAACACTGTACAGCAACAGCAGACAAATTAAAACTGGATCGTTTAGCAGCTAAAGAGCCAGAGCTTCCCCTCAGGTGCTGGTGGAGAACAAATACGGAGCTAAAAGTCGAGTAAATGTGTAATTAGGCAAATGTCTGATAATGTGTTAGCTTTATCAACTGTAAAAGGTGATAATATGTTATGTTCTTAGCTTGTCAATTTATGTAGATTTAGGTTATTTCGTTATTTATACGTCTACACACCTTAACTATTCGCTTAGATCCCAATGAGAACTACCAAACTGAGCTTATATGAAAATTGCTCCATATTGTAAGAATGTAGTTAATAGTTGCCAATTTTACCAAATCGCAAGCTGGATAAGTCCTTTGTTGTTTTGACATGACACAGCAGCCACCATGTTTAGTTTATTCATCATTTATTTTATTAAGTGATCGACTACAAGAGCCATATGATCCTGTCGTGTTTTTCAGAAGTTAACTTTCCAGTTCTAGGAAGCTCTCCTGCTGATTCATCTCGTCATCAATTTTTATTTTTGCAATATTTTAGTCCCGGTTGGCTATGCAACTGAATTATGAATAACATCCCAGCAGTTATTTTTAATAGACTTACCCCAATGGCACTATCATGTTGCCTAGCGAGGGCTTCATAAAAGGGCCAGCGAATCATTTTCGCTCACCAAATGAGATCTCTCAAGAGCCTCAAGTTTCCAACTGATAAATCTTTTGTGTCTACACATGCATCTAACAAGCTCTGTGAATGGAAAAGCCTTGGTCAAAGAACTTTGAGTGCCTCGTTTTTAAGACCAATACATCTATTTCTGCGCCAAAGACAGTCTACATTTAATCATGACAAATAAAATTGCATCGATGACTCACTGCTGTTCCAATGACCTTTACTGGAGTTGGGGGAGACGGAAGTTGAAGCTCCTCAGTCCTGTCGGTGGACGTTTTGCTGGACTGTGGCTGCACACTGATTTATAGCGAGTAAACATGGGTGAAAACAATCCATCCATCCATTCATGATCTATACTGCTTGAATGTAGACGATACATTTCCACACGGGGGTTTACAATTTTGAAAAAAGTTTTAAAGCTGCACTAGTATGTATAAGAATGGATTAAAATATTAAATATAATGTAAAAAGGCTCTTTTCTCACCCAAATCTGTCCAGAGCTTTTTAGCCCCTTTTATAATTTGTTTATGTTACATTTCATGACTCTACCTTTGGTTCAGTCTCACAACTCTCAACTCTCTTTCCAAACACAGGTAGCTGTTCAAATATGCAATGATAGAGAAATGATGTTTGATTGTTTTCTTTACCATCCATCCATCAGTTATCCCATTTATCCTTTGAGGGTTACAGGGAAAGCTGGAGCCAATCCCAGCCGACACTGGGTGGGGAGTGGGGTACGCAGATCGCAGAGCCAGAGATAAACAACCATTCACACTCACATTCACACTTATTCACAGATGGAGTCCCCATTTAACCCAACCCCTAATCTGCATGTTGATGGATTGTGGGAGGAAGACGGATTACAAAACAACATCACACTTTTAAATAAACCTGCACCTGCGAAACCTGGTATTGGGGCTTTTAAAGGAGTTTTTAAAGAATGATAATAAATATTTTCTGTGAATGTAACTTCTCCCTTCTGGCACAAGCTGCCACAAAAGAACAGAAAATATCAACTCCTACTGTAAACTTCCCAGTTCCTTCCAATTCGTGAGAACTTGCAAAGTTGCCATGGAGATGTACTAGAGACATAAAACAATTAGCTTTTAGAGACGTCAGTGCATTTATTGCTGTTCCACATATGGACCACTGATAACAGATATTAGATGGTAGCAAAGGAGGCTGATATGAATGAATCACCAGGAAGCTCCTGTCGTGTTGCTAGGCATAATGTTGCTGAGAGGGACTACGCTGTGATGTCATTGCTGGGGATGACATCACCAGGAGATTCCACGACACACACTGCAGAAGGTCGTCGTCCCCGCCCACAGCCTCTCGCTCGCTCTCCTTCCTTGTTTCCACTGGACCTCCGCTCTCCTTCTGCTCCTGACGGCTGCAGTCACTTTATTTGCTGATGATTCTCAGCAGAAAGATGAGACAGTTTCCAGATATTGAAAATCTGGGGGAGGGAGAAGATACAGTAGATTCCAATTTCCGAGTCTTCCAGCTTGTGCCAACTGACCGCGTCACCTGCCCTCTCTCCTCCGCCCACCGCCAAGCAGAAACCCTCTTCCTGCCCTAACGCAGCGTAGTGGGCATCACATGAAGGGAACCCACACACCAGCACAGATATAGTTAGAACACATCAGTGACGAAAGAGCTGAAAACACCTCATGATAAATGTATGAATGGAGGAGTGTGAGAGAGAGAGAGAGAGAGAGAGAGAGAGAGAGAGAGAGAGAGAGAGAGAGAGAGGACATGTATCACCCTGGTATTGTGGAATTGCTAAGAATTTTGTGTGAGCCGGAAATTTCTTTGTATGGTTGAGTCTCCTACACACACAGAAGAGATATGACTCGCATGCGTCTGTGAGTGTGGAGGGATTCCTGAGTGACTATTTCAGGTACCAGATGAATCCCTCCGCCCCCTCACATGAAGTTAGACCCAAAAAAACAATGTTATGTAAATGCCCTGGTGATTTACAGCATGTAGGATGTCCTGGTGCAGATGGTTGTGACTCAGGAAATTCGAACAATCTTCTCCTTTTTCGAGGATAAGTACTTTGTGCACGACTTAGACGACGTTGTTAAGACGACATCATTCACAACTTTTTGGTTAATTCTTTATGAGTAATGGCGACAATCACATGCATCCGTTGTTGAATTGGCCGACGGAAGTTATATTGAACTCCAGACTCTCGAAGGAATGTGACGCATCCCGTTCTCATTACTCTGCACAGTCTGTTTCCAACTAAAGGTAACTGGGTAATTGTGCATTCGACGCTCATTGTAAAAATTCAAAGTGTGATGAACTTTCAAACTTTCCAGAAGACAGAGATTATTTCTCCAGTGCTGCTTAATTCAGCTTCACAGTAAAGTCCAGGTGTGATCTGACTTTTCACTCTTCACCTTCCAACTATTCAACAATTGTGCCATTATCTGGTCGTATGACAGTAAGAGAAACACCTCTAGATATTACTTCATGAAAATGAACTAATGGGCAGGGTGAAGGGAAAGAGTTGGGTAAGATATCATTTTAGAATTGTAGTAAATTGTATATATTGTAGTATATATATGCCAACTGAATTTTACTTAAAGTGTTTAATTGGGTAAGATCACTTTAATATGCGTCTGGATATTTACTGTATCAGTATATATGAATATATAGAACATTATAGATATAGAGTTTCTACGGTTTTCTTATTTATTTATGTGTATGTATCTTATTTATTTTGTAACATCCTTCATAATGAAGGTAAAAAGGAAAAAAGAAAACATGAACTACAACACATGTTCATCAGTGATTTTGGAAAAACAGTGGACACAATAGCACTGAATACAGAAAAGATTCTAAGTGTTTGGGTGTTTATCCTGCTGTGTCAACGTGTGTATAAAGTCACTGTAGCTTCGGTCGCCGTGGTGTATTGATAAAAGAATACAAAAGGTATAATTACAAAATAATTTCAGCCTCAAGCTTGAATGGTATTTGAGTTTCTGATAAATAAAACCGAGTAATGAGCTTGGAGGAGATATTGTTGTGAATGGAGATTGACTGAGCCACACATTAAACCTTCAGTTCAGTGAAGCCATTTATAAAAACCAGAGGAAAAACAGATTGAATTTTCTGTCTTTGTTGCAGATTGTTTTTTGCCTGCGGATCAAGTTGGATTCATCTCGAGCCCAGTGGTTTATGTATCCTTGAATCTGGTGGCCGCAGATGTGAGTGAGTCACAGGCAGCACCAATCAATGGCACATTATCATGTTTGCTACATTTGGTCTCTTCATTAGCTCCTGTGAGGTCGGACTTGACCGCACCAATCACAGCACAGCCCAATTACAGGGCTTTACGTCACACATTAAGGCTTGGCAGTTGTTTTGCTGGGGCACTGATGGCAAATATGGAAACAAGCACAGCAGTGTCATAAGGCTGGACTGTCAACCACAACATGTACACCCAATTATTCGATGCATCATGTTGAATTTTAGATCGTGATTCCCGTTCAGATATAAATGCGTCCACCACAAAAGGAACGTGTGGGCGCCACAAAGAAGATCGAAGTCACGAGTCGGGGGAGAGAGGAGGTAGCCGGGTTTCATTTCATTACAGGTTTTGGTATCAGCGCCACGACCTGTGATTCAAACACACAAAAGCTCAAATCATTACAGGTAATCTGAGGCGGTCACTCCAGCGCAAAGTCCTATATCCGTCAATTTATCTGCCTGGAAAAATACAGGAAATTATGGTTGCTGGGGTTATTTGGAGCATCATTTACTTTGTGCTGCTGAATATTCTCAGAAAAGATGTGTTTTCTGGATAAGTTTTAAACACAGGCTGGTTTCACAGACACTGTGTATTATCTCTACTAAAGCTCCTCAGCGTTTTTTTAATCCATCCACGTATCCGCCCTATGATTCCAGCAAATGTGATTCCCTCTCGTTTAACGGAGCAGTTAGGAGACTCAACACACATCCACAGCGGAATTGACATTTTTTTGTTGAGCGAGGGGAGCAGAGAAAAGACAAGAAACGGAGACGGAGCAGAGTAAATAAGGGCAGCAAGCTGTGGAAGAAGCCGACAGGATTAAAGCGATTATATTACTAAGCAGAGTCCAAATGGCTCTCTGCAGCGATAGCCTTAGAATCACTGCTTCGGTGCTTGTGTGACTTTCATTTGTGTGAGGCTGGGTGCACAGGTGGGTGAAGGTGCAGGGATGGAGGTGTGTGGCCGGGTGCATTTCAAATTTGGTGTGGATCCGGATCAGGGGGCAGATGCCGAAACTTTTCCCTCACTTTCTTTAATATTGCCATAAAGGGTGTTGTTTATTTAGCATTTTCCTTGATTTCTCAGAGAATAAATCATGGCTCTTAACGAGGCATGAGGCAAAAATCTGGATCTAATGAATTAACCTGTGGTTTCTTGAACGCTTTTCTACTTAGTTCATTGCAACTAATTCAAACATACATTTCCCTACGTGGGACTCAAAAACATATGAACATTTTACAGTAAAGAAAACAACAATTCGAACCATTTAGATGAAACACACACTAGTGAAAACATCACTAGGATTATTTTACATTAGCCATTAGATCCCTTTCACCCAAGTCTTACACACTGAATTGTTAACTTTCTCTAGTATTACACCATCTCTGAGGGTTTACATCCTACATCCTGCTCGTGTCCCATGGGTCAAACAGTGGGTGCTACATGGAAAAACCTCCTCCAGGTCCCTAGAAGACGTCAAGTCCTCATACAAACAACATGACGATAAACTGTAGGAAATACAGTAGGTGGCTCCTTGTGACGTATTGTCTCCTCAAGTCCATAGTGGGGCCGCTCATAGTGGCAGAGCGGGTGGGAAGGCCCTGCCACAGTATGCCAAACCCACTGATGATTCAACCCTCATGGCGCCTTCTACAAGGAGGAAGACGAAGTAGGGAGTCCTGGACCTTCCATCAGGGAGACGCCAGTCGTCATCAGCCCGTTCTGGGCCAAATGCCCAGAACGGGCACAAACCACGTGCTCGGACTGATGGGTGCTATGAGATGTGTCATCCGAGTGGTATTCTGGCTGAGAAGGACCACGGCAGTTAGGCCCGAGGCCTGAGCTGTGTGGGAAGAGCTGTGAACGAAATCATCATCAACTCCCCACTGTGGTGTTTCATCAGCACGCACAGCTTGCGAAGCAGACTCCTTCGTCACTGGCCGTCTGAACAACATGGGCATGGGCATGTTGTTATTTTGGGCAGTGATAGGAGGAAATCCATTTACATACTGCACAAACAAAAACAGCAGAGAGGAGGAGGGACACGAAGGTGGGACAATGATGCAAAAGCATCGCAGCAACCCAGGAACCTAGGGAAGACAGACCCAACCCAGGGACCCTGGAGAATGACAAATAAAGTTTCTCTATTGGTCTGAAGTAGGTTTGGTCCATTGGGTTGGATTCGTGCTGGTGAATGTGTTTGTTGGACTTAGGGTTAAAATCAGGGTTTTCTAAGGTCAGGGTCAAGGATAGGAATTTTTTTTGTGTTGGTTAAATTCAGGGTTCGGAGCTGGGGAATGTTTGACGCCAATGTATGCTCCCCCCCCATGAGGACACTTACACTCGTCTGTAGAGTTATATGAATAAAGAATTGATTAAAACGGAAGAGATTTTTATTTTTAACTTTAGTATGTGCAAATAAAATGGTTTGTGAAGGACTTCTGAGGAAGTGTACCGTGAACCACAGAAATAGTCCAAAGTACTCAACCCCCGACTGAGCTCAGAGCAGTTTTTCCTTGTCCCTGCAGAGAGTAGATGGTGGAGTCCGCTGATTGGAAACACTGGAGCAATTGAAACAACTTAAGACTTCTTCTTTTTCTCAGATTGTGACTGAAAATATCCTGTGAAGAAATGTTGGTCCAGAGAAAGTTAAGGTTTGAATTGATTGATTCAATTTACTTCACATTTCAAGTCATGTTTTTTTAGCAATAAAATGCATACGTAAATGTGCACGTTTATTATGAAGCTAAAGCCAACACGTACAAAGTTAGTAACCATTAAAGGTATTTGGAGGGAATAAATATCCCTTCTGGCCTGGGAGGGCTGATCATATCTGCAGCGATGGTTTCGGCGTCACCGCGAGCAGATCGGGCCAGAAAAGACACAGAAAATTGATTTTAAACGATATAAATGATGTCTTATATATGATATAAATGATCAAATATGCATATCATACTTTTGATTTTTTAGTGCTGTTCTCCTGGAGTTTCAATTTCCCAGATTTTTCCCCCACATGATGAAATTTCCCCGTCTGCCCATCCACTGTAATTGTTTATTTTGATTATGTATTTATTCCACACATTTGTCAGTTGTTTCTAAACAGACAGACACACACAAGCACACAAGCAGACAGACAGACTTATAAAGTATTAAGTTATTTCTTACCCGTGACAAATATCAGCAGGGGCCCAGTTGCAAATTTCTGCCCCGTGGTCAATTTAATCCATCAACAAGTTGTTGTTGTTAGTTCGAGATCTGCTTCTAAATATCTTCATTCATTGGATATTTGTTCAGACTTTCCTGTTTGGTCATGTCCGTTCCTGCTCTTTTCCTCCGTTTCTTCTCGCCGTTTTTTAATGCAAGCGGTGATGAGTGTGTCTTAATGCATCCTGTGTGATGAAAGGCTGTATTGAAATTAGCGCAACAGTGGTCTAATAAAAGCAATTACTCATTTTGACAGAAAGTACAGTGAAACATGGTGGCACTGAGGATTTCCGAGGAGCTCTGACGCGAGCGGGTTTTGTTTGATTAAAACATGAGTCCAGTATTTATTCATTCATTCATTTCTTTCATTAACTTGTGTCTGAAGGAGAACATGAGCTCAGTGTGTTTCTTGTGTTTCTTTTTTGTGCATAATGGAAAAAGGTGCCGTCACATTGTGAGGGGTGTTATTCACCATTGTTCACAGAGAATGTGCTGAGGCAGAGAAACTGAGATAAAATTCATTTGTTGGAATTGTTCAAACTCTCTGTCTCACATCCTTTTCACATCCTGTGCTGCTGGTGGAACAGACACCTGTCTTGTTTCTTTCTCTGCCAGCGGACCCCTCTGTGTTTGTTTTCTTGTTCTTGTTCTTTCGCTGTTTTGATCCTGACAGCTTTGCCGTATTGTTGCGTTTGCATAAACTAAACCATATTATCTAGAGTACCAGTTTCAAGGAGAATGGCTTTTGGCTCAGAGAAATAAGTGTAACAAAATAACCCAATTTCGCACACTCATAGATATCAGTCCCCCAAACATGCTTGTTTTATTTTCATCAAGATCCATGAATTATTCCCTGGACAAACGATGAAAATGTTGAAAAATCCAACCGGGTCCTGGTGCTATGTTTGCATCTTGCTCATGAGGCTCAAACGATATTTCTTGAAGTAAGATTTTCATATTTAAATGGCACCAACAGTTATTATATTACATATTTAACTTTAAAAGTGAAAATTAAATGAAACCAACAAGGGAGCCATTCCTCTTATTTTAGAACACTGTTGCTTTTCATTTCATCAGAAAACAGACAAAGTACAAACAATCCAAAGACGAGTAAAACCCAGATTTTAATTGTTTGCTTAACTGCATTTTTATTACATGCATATATTTTTCTCCCACATTCAAAAGCAATCACGTCTAAACACTTAAGCGCCATAGTTTATTTCCATCTTTGTAAATATAAATGAATTGCACGGAGACCCCCAGTTCTATAAAGCCACTTGGAGCCTGCTGTTTAAAAACATGTGATGTCAAACAAACCAAGAAGTCACGATGACAATAAAGCAGCAGAAGGTAATGACAAGGAAAATGCAGCAGTGACGGGTGGGGGGTGGGGGGGATGAGAAAACACCAACTGGGAGCATTTCTAAATAAACAGTCGAGCTTCGTCTCCAGTCTTTTCTTCTTCTTCAGCCTCTTCACACCAGGATGTGTGAGTGGGTTCAGCAGCAGACCTGCCAACCAAGTGATGTCTTTCCCACACAGAGGATCAGATGACTAAATGTGACATAATCCCATGGAAGGAAATTATGAATGAAATTCCGTCATCAAGTTTTTTTACTTAGATTTGTTTGTAGGTTATACTAGTCAAAAAGTGTTGAATATACGATAACCTATAATCGTATACACTATAAGTTCAATCAGGAGAGACTTGATTCATAATTTAAGGATGTTTATTTGACAAATGCACAGAAGCAAAGTGAATGTTTACAGTCTTTGGCATTTTAGACCCCTGTGAGATGTCATCAGGATTAGAAGGGGTGTAGCAGAGCATCGAACAGGAATACCCCCGGGGTCTAGACACTGGTGGTGGTTCATCAGTCAATCGATTGTTTTAGATGGCCCATATTCGTGAGAATTGTCCTATTGGACTTCGCCTAATTGTGACATCCTCTGCCCTTAACCCTCAACAAGAGTAAGGAAAAACTACAAAACCTTTTTGACAGGAAAAACGTAGAAACCTCAGGAAGAGCCGCATGCGAGGGATCCCTCTTCCAGGACGGACAGAAGTGCAATGGATGCCACGAGTAATAGGTATATTGTCAGGCAGTCTTGTTGATTTTTTAGTCCGCGATCAGCTGCCACCATGATCGGGTGCCGCCGTAATCCATGATCCCTTGTCATGATCCACTGATACTATTGGGATCCATCATCAAGGTCCATGATCGCTGCCACCACAATGTGGGATTATGCATACGATCAATTGAGGTCGGGATCCGGAAGAGGTGATGATATTCTGCTGGAGACTGGAGGAGATTGGGGTGGAGGAGGGGTTATGCGCGTCACTGAAAGACGGCTGACTGCGGAAGAGAGGAGAAGGGATTTTTAAAGTTTGACAGGTGCTGAATGATTGGCTGAAAGAGACCGCGGCAGACCTGATTGGACATTTAGGAACACCCACGATCAGCTGATCAGTATGCAGGTTAAGCCCACAATCAGCTGATCAGCATGCAGTTTAAGTCTTCCTGACTGAACTTACGCTTAAGCTTCATCACTACACGGATACTATATGTGACTTGTGAATAAAAAGGTGCAGCCGTCTTGTGCTACTGACGTTATTTAGAGCGGGAGTTTGCATAGTAGTGATCGGGATGTGGCGCCGCGGTATCGAGGACCTGCCAACACATGCACTCGACCAATCACGAGTCCGTCTCATTAGTCAATCGTGATGTCTCACCCTTTTTTATAGCATCTAATTACCAATTAAAACCAAACTTTGTGGAAAAATGAACACTTGAATGTTCATCGGTGAAAAAAGAACTATAACAGAAACCATATTTGAGGAAAATGTATTTAACATCTATACAAGGACCTTTTAATTTGGCCCATGTTCCATCTACTAACATGGAGGAGGTAGGGTTTATGACCTATACTGCAGCCGGCCATCAAGATGATCTGGCTTAATGTTTGGGGAGCGGTTATGTCAAGAACTATTAACTGTGCCATTCCCTGCTGTTTTAAAACCACAGACACGTTCAGCAACACAACATTTAGCAGCTAAAGAATCAGATATTTCCCACAGACTTCGGTTACAGACCAAAAACCAGAACTTAAAGAAGTGTTTATAATGGACAGGACTCGTCTTCATTGTTCTCCTTGGTCTTCACTGATAATCCGAGTGTGTCCATTGACAGACAGTGTTAATCTGCCTCCTTTTAGAGGACTAATTTAAATTCATAATTAGTCCTGGAGTGAGTTTTCCTCAGGAAATCCCGTCAGTTAATTAAAGATGAGGCTGAATGTTGGACCGTCTACGAAAACCTATTTGCGCTAATCTATTATTGTAAAACCACTTTATGCTTAAACCAGGATTAATCCTCCTCTCCTGGAGAATTATTATATATTTGAGTGAAAGATGAAATGAAAGTATATAAGGGCCAACTGCCTCCCTCTCTTTAAATTAGCTCATTCATTTTCCACTTCAACTTCGGGTGACAGGGCGGGTGGAGCCTTTTTTGCACCTGGTGTTTAGCAAACCAAGCAGAGGAGGGTTGGATGAATCAATACGATTCAAGAGAGAAGTTTTCATTTTGATTTTGTGTTGCTTTAATTCGCAGCAGATCTCAACACTGATCTTTAACCGGAGCTCTTTAGACAACAGTGTGCGTCTGACTGGCCAGAATAATAAGCATCATTATGTCACATGCCATTCGTTTATAGTCAGAATGAATCTCTGCCACAGTCAGTATCTCGTCCCCATGTGGCTGCACGTTGAGGATAATTGAAAGCACCAGGAGCGGATGACCTGCAGGAATTAGGGCAAAACCTGCAGAGACACCGCACAGGTGCAGAGCAGCTGATCGAAGCATCATTCAGACGTAATATCTGCAGTAGCTGGAGCAGGAAACACCAATATACATCAAATATGAAGTCGGAGAGGCTGCTGGGAGAGTGCATCCTACATATCCACCGTATTTCCTACTTCTTCTCATTTCTGTGCACACACACACATGCATGCACACTCATACCAATGCAAAGATGTGTCCTTTCTCTGAAATGTGACTTACAATGAACAACCACTACAAAATGATAAGATAAACAATATCATTTTATATGGATCCATCAAGCAGTGACACCGACGACAAAGACAACCTGTATAAATAACGAGACCATGTGCTGTATAAACGTGCACGTGTGTGTGTGCATCTGCGCGAGAAAGAAACACTTAAGAATATGTGTATATCCGTGCTTCATTCATCGTACAAGATAAATCAAGACATCTTCCCTGAATAAAGAAAACCCTGCAGCGCCCAGCACAATACGTATGGTGTCTTTATGATGTTGAAGACACACCACAGAGCTGGAATTAGAGGGTCTTTGATGTGGAAAATAGCACAGAGCGAAAAAGAGAAAGTCAGAGCGCTCATCATGTTGTCGCTACATTGTCTGTTCCTCTCCACTTCACAAGCAAGGAGAGAAAAGAAAAAAAAGGATTTCCGGGCAGCCCAAATATGGCCAGGCGACGATGAGGTGTGCAACAGATGAGTCATCGTTCAGACTCCCACACTCCGCAGCCTTACAAGACAGAGAGGCAGAGACAACAGAGCGAAACAGCAAGAGAGGACATGAAGGCACTGCAAAATCTGTGTAGAGCCAGCCTGCAGAAGCAAGTAATGATGTTCACATTATAACATCCACACATTTCCACTGAAATAATGAGACCACGGCAATGAATGTGCATTGTATTGATCTCTGCAGCCTGTGGTAGAAGACTTTTTCATTTCTTCAGATCCCTGCACTGGTTTACCCACAAGCAGACGATGCAGTAAAATGCATGTAGACATAAACTGAGTCTGCACATTTCTGGAAAGGCAATAATACACATAACAGTTCAGCAATCCAGTGTCAATGCAACGCTCTTTACACAGTGGACAACGAAATAGTCACAGGGATGAAAAATTAAGAGATTTACTTTGAATAAATGTCCCCATGTGATGCAAGAGTTAAGCTCATTTCTTCTTGGCTGTAGCCTGAGTGTTAAATCGTGCTTGTTCACATGTTAACAATACGCCAACTCCCAACTTTGAGCAGTTTTAATTGAATAATTCTACAAGGAAAATTCAATCTGATTTATTGGCCTGGAACTGGAACGTCTTGGAGTCTCGCTGGTTGCCTGAAACCCTCACAGAGATTGGATCATTGGATAGAGCCAGGCTCGCTGTTTCACATTCAAGATTAAGATTCAATACTTTATTACCGTGACCATTACTGATGGAATTTGTCTTGGCAGGCAAACCCGAACATAGACAAGAAACTCTAAACACATCATATGGAACATGAAACATCCAAATAAAATCCAAGCCCTTTAAACAATCCCAGAGCCAGTAGCTCATGTGAAGATCTCCAGATTAAGTACATCAGAATAATACCTAACTGACGGCAATAATTAAATGTTATATCATCTTTTTAAAATATTTTAAATACAATCCTTAACATTACAAAATCATCACTAATCACGCTGTGCGGCTCAGAGCCACACAATGTAACTTTGTGGGCCTCTCATTTGGGAGGGATTCAGTATAATCCCATTTTGAGCCAGAACAGCCCGTCTCTTTGTCTCTCTCTTTGTCTGCCAGGAGACGGGATTTATACTGTTACCACAATGTTAACAAACCGGGATATTCGTCTGTCGCTGGGCTTTTCTCCTTGAGCAAGATTCGAAGAACACATTGTCACGTGGGCTGTTGCGACCTCTTGAAATCAGGTCATATACTGACACCGCAATATCAGGCATTAGAAGTCAGTTCTGTTTTTCTGTTTTTCAACTATATTCTGCTAATTAGCTTAGCTTAAAGACTGAAAGCCACTGACAGTAGGCTACATAAAGATGGACGACATGACAGCTCATTAAAAGTGAAGCCCGCTGGTTGCTGGTCGCAGTATAGATCATAAACCTCCTGCCTCCTCCATGTTAGTGGATGGGACCAAACTAAAAGGTCATCTTTTTCTCAAAGATGGCTTCTGTCATTTTAAGATATTCTTATCACGCTGATGTTTGTACGTGTTTTTATGTTTCCGATAAGTGGTCGAGCGCTACCGTGCAGACTCTCGGTGCAAGATGGCAGCGCTAACATAAGAGATATTTTGGCTTCATATCTGTAAAGTAGGAGGAAGTGGAGGTGGGGTATATATCTTCTTATACAGTCTACACTGCAAACAGAAAAAAAACGACCTGGTTCTATTCAAAGGTTTAAGAAAAATCGGCCTAGAAGAACCTTTAAAAGATCAGAAACCAACATGAAACATGTTTAATTTGCACAAAGGCTGAAAAAAAACAACAATCGAGAACTGAGAAAAAGTCATAATCCTCAGTCTCTCTGTAAAGCAGGAATTTGTCTATGTACGAATGAGATGTACTCTGGTAGCAGATTTTATTTACCTTTGGACAGAAGGAAAGTGAATCTCTGTTTACGAATCTTGGGCTAAGCCTCGCAGCTGCCGGCCAGAGCATTGAAGTTAATGGGCAGATATGACATGAGAGTGGTTTCTGTCTTCTCTTCTGAGTGTGCAACTATTTATTCAAACTTTTAGATGTATAACTTGTCAATTTTCAATTGTTAGTTTTCCCATTTTCTTGTATGTTATTGGTGTATTTAACATTTAAGAGGCATATCTCTTTCACTGACAAAACATATGGTTTTCCAGCTTTAGAAAATATTTTATTGTTAACACAGAGATGAATTAAGCTTTCTTCAAATTAAAGTTAAGAATTGTGTTCACTTCCTTTGAATTCACACATACTTGATTAATTCAAGTGTTAAATATTGAAGAGGTTCTTTTAAGTGCCTCCTTTATTCCCCCAAACTTGTGTCACTCTTTTCAAATGCAGATCAATAAACAGCATGAAGGCTACCGTGGCTGAGCTCTCTCCATTCGTCTGGGATTTACCAGACAGTTAACACCATGTATGTGTTTCCTGTAGCTGTATCACTGTCTTCAACGGGAACCTGTCGCGAAGAGGCCTTCCTCTGGCACCGAGTGTGGAAGAAGTCCTGTGACTCATCCTGCCAGATGCCTACATCTCCCGCTCTCTGCTGTCCATTAAATTCACACCACCTGCCCCATCGATTCCTAAATGAATCATGGCTTGTTCATATGAGTAAGTGCAGTTCGGGGCTCGCTGCCAGTTCTCCACTGTTGGTTTTCTTTCTCTAAAGCGATGAACAGCAGGGAAGCATCAGGCGGATTAAAATGGGCTTTGTGTTCTTGGCGAAAACCGGCACCTTCCTGGTATCGAACAACTCAAACATGTGGCAAAACTTTGTGTTTCTTGTACTTCACGTGCTCCGTCCACCTCAGTTCGATGGGGTTGGTTTTTGGAGTCAGCCGCAGGGCTCAGGTGAGCTCCTCTGGATGTTGCATTAAAGAGAATCGACCCACCTCGAATCAAGTGGCAGCATTTCAGGCCCCTCTTTTCTTCTCCGTGTCCATATTGATCCACCCAAAAAAATCTTACAGCCACACACAGAATGTACAGTGGACGCAGCACAAAATGTGAATCGGATACAATGGCGGAGTTTATCACCAGCTGATGAACCCAGTGAGTCATCGATCACAAGAGTGAGACCACATCTTAGTGTCCGACCCGCTGAGGCTGAACCTTGAGACGTTTGAACAGTTCCCCTGATTCATCCAAACCAGACTCTGAGACATTCTTTCTAAATAACTGAGATTATGGTTTTATCAACATAATGAGAAAAACGTTTTTTAATTCATATTTCTGGCAGGTTACTCACAGCATTTTGTTAACATTCGGGGGATTAATTCAACTAGCAAATTAAATCTACTGTGTTTCCTTTATCTCAACCTTCTTTTATAACCCCGGCACAGTCTGCTAAGAGACTTTTATAAAGTTATGTTTGAGACAGTGATGTGTGAAGAGAGGTGTGTACAGGTGAAAAGACTGGCCTCACACGTCAGACTGCGACGGCTCTTCTTCTCTTGTCAATCAAGGGGGGGGGGGGGGACATAAAGGCCAGAAGTGGAGAGGGAAACACAGCAGGACGGCAGCTGGATTCACTGAGATGAGAGCGAAGGTGTCGAAATGTAATTAAAAGAGACTTTTGAAGATATTCTTTTCTCACCCGCTCTCTCGGCTTCAGTTATTTAGAGCTTACCTACTTGTCCCTTTTTTGTCTCCCTTATAAAAAATTACTTATTTAGCTTGTATTTGTAAAAGCATGGGACCTCGCCCCTTTTATTTGTACGCATAAGGTAAATGATCTAATCGGGTGACTCCCCTTTTCTCACGTTCACTTTCAGAAGGGCTCTCATCTGGGAATGACGAGACAGGGCAGCCTATACTCTCAATAATACTCATAAAGCTATTACTGTGACTTATGCCACGTATGAAGTAGGGTGAGTGTGGGTGAACGGAGGAAGAAGGGGCACAAGCCGGTCATTGCAACTCAAATTAGGCGGTTTCCTCGGGTGCATGGTGTAACAGGCAGAGCTGCCCGACTCTGGAGATTCAAAACTGTCACCAGTTAAAGCAAATGACGTCTTTCGTTCGTGTCATTCATTATCAAAAGTAAATGATGCATTTAAAAAAAAAAATGAGAGAGATTTATCTGCGATTTAAATCCATGCCAAGCGAAGCAGTTGGACGACCGCGGCATCGTTCACGCCTGCGAACGCCCACAAACAGTTCTGTTCTGTTTTTGTCTATTTGTTTCACGCCCTCTGTCATAAATGGTTGCTATGATATCTTGGCCAGGACTTATATTAAACACACACACACACACACACACACACACACACACACACACACACACACACACACACACACACACACACACACACACACACACACACACACACACACACACACACATATAGAGAAAACACAGTGAATAAATTAGAAACCTTGTTAGCTCACCGTCCGTGACGTCCCAACACTTCAGGTACACAAAGTTAGGATATTCTAAAAAGGATGGTGTTATATTTGTCAGTTTTGAAAGAGGAGATGTTGGTGAATCTTTCTTTTTTAGGGCTGTTGAAATGTAACTGGCCAGTGGTCATTATGCAGCAGTGTCTAGGAAGCATTAGACACGGGTTCACTGCTGTTATATTTTAAGTGTTTTATCATGAACTACGTATATAGAGTTCTCAATTTGGAGGATTTCAGGAATCGCTTGTTTTGTTTTTCAACATTCAGCCACTAAATAAGTTAATTTTTTCACTGTAGCACCTCATAGTTGTACTGTTAAGTGTTGCTGAGCACTTTTTACCCAAGTTGCAGTCATTCTTCACATGATGGGGCCTTCAGGATATGATAACATCTGTAGTTCACCTATCTCAGAGCTGAGACCACTTTAACAGAGTCGTAGTTTGCAGGCACAGGTCATGGTACACATGGTTATTTAGGCAAACACCAACCTGACACACTTTCTCCTCTAAAACATCTTTCCTACTACTGTTGTGCTTTGCACTTCAGGGCCACCGGAAGTGAAAGCGTCTGAAGCTGAAAATGTTGTAAAAAAAAATTGTTTAAACCATGAATCCGTCATGAATCAGTATTTCTTTCTGTTTCAGAGCTTCAGTCGTATTTCAGCTGTGGCTGGTGCACAGAAACAGACAACACCTCATTCAACTGGACTTTAAACAACCTGCTCATTGTTCACTACATCACAGACAACATAGAGCTGCAGCCGACGTAGTCACACAGGTGCCTGAGGGACACATCTGATGCTCCACTGTACCATCACAATGTGTGTGTGTGTGTGTGTGTGTGTGTGTGTGTGTGTGTGTGTGTGTGTGTGTGTGTGTGTGTGTGTGTGTGTGTGTGAGAGAGAGACATTAGCATGAACATCAATTACATCATATGAGGCATCAGCCTGTTCAAGCCTTTTCCTGATCTCACCCAAAATGCGGCGGGGACACGTTCAAGTGCTCTTCAACACGTGCAGCCGTCAGACCGACATGTGCCAACACAGAAATCCAGTTTATTGCACCGTGACCTCAATGCACCAAACACACAAACCATGTTCAACCTGCAACCTGCAAGTGAATCAGCGCATGTCATGTTATTCAAGATTCATTTTCATTGCATTCACTTCACTTCCATTGTCTGTGCACACGACCTGGAAGTGGCAAATGCTCAAATTTATTGTTCAGCTATTTATTTATCTATTTATTCGTTGTTTACACCATAATTTGCTCTCTCTGATTAAATAAACCCCCCTCCTTTGCCAGCTGGTTTATACAGGAACACACTTACACACACACTTACACACACACACACACACACACACACACACACAGACACAGACACACACAACCTGCTGCAGCCTCTTCACTTTGGAGCCTCCTAAAACAGCACCATCTAGGGGCCAGATGGACTCATAACTGCAAGCAGCATAGTCCATGAAGGCACAGAGGGAATGACATCAGTCATTTCAGTGGGAACAACTTTGGCGGAAAAACCTGAAAAAAAAAAAAAAACTTTTCATCGTCTCTGCTATGACTTTAACAATCATCATAAATGTTGCCCGTAACGGATTTGATACTAAAATCTAATTATCTACAAAAAGGCTTCACACATAAAAGAACCCGTGATTCATCTTTGCAGGGATTTGCTTCTCTCGGTGAACGAGGGCACCAACACCTCTCTCTCTCTCTCTCTCTCTCTCTCTCTCTCTCTCTCTCTCTCTCTCTCTCTCTGGGCCTCTGAGTGCTTCATGCCTCAGTGAGGAGAGGGTTGTCCTGACTCCTGTGAAGAACAGTGTGGAGGCGACAGGGGTGGAGGTGCAGTGGGGATTCCTACAACACTCCCCAAACTCCCAGTGGTTTATATAACTGTGCCTTCAGCCGGCCCACGTCTCCCTTTATTTTAAACCAGCCCTGGCAAACCAGCAGGAATCCAACTTTCAAATGAGCAGGTTCAACCACACGTTAAGAATTTGATTGTTGTTTATTAGCCTATAATGTTTGTTGTTGATGCCCCCCCCCCCCGTTGTTAGCTACATGCATGGATTAGTTCTGGCCACTGAGCCGCTCGGCCTCCGTGTACTGAAGCTTAAATGTACTCGTTTAAGAGCAGCAGACGGAGAACAGAGACTCAGTCTGTGGGTTTTCCACCACACCGACAGCCACGCTTTGTCCAGATTGTTCTAATCGACATCAGCTCAGCATCACAACTCATCACATCTCCTGTTCCCTGGTGCCCAGCATCCTCACCTCACATGCAGAGGGAGGGAGGGAGGACGGTGGGAGGTTGAGCATCAGGTCAAAACCCGGCTCCTCACATGCCGGGCGTCTAATGGTTCATTTGATTACACAGTCTGACAGGAATTTGGTCCATGGATTGAGAAGCTCCCTGCTCAGACAGCAGACTAATGGGGAAGATTGTTTATCTATAATTAAACCTACTGCTGCTTTACTGGTGATATAGGAACTCTTACATGATGGTAATAATAATAATTATAATTATTATTGGTTGTCATTATTATTATAAAAAAGTATAAAACAAAACCACACCTTTACATTCATTCACTCCTATAACAAAGAAGGACTTCAGTAACTTTTAAACTTTTGATTTTAAATAATTAGACCGAAAGGGAATAGAATTGTAAACTATAGCAACACCGTTTTAGATGAGAATAGAATCGACTGAGCGGTGACAGGTAACAGAGCTCAGGACAATCTGTAATAACAACCTGAAAGTGTGTGTCACATTATGCTGCTGAAAATAGAGAACGTTTTCCGCTTCACATGAACAGACACACTTCAGTCCCGCAGGTCTCCTCAACCTGTGCCTGTGAGGTCGAGACAGTCCCCTGACTCAGAATCTGCATTCCACACGTGCTGTCTATTTGTCTTGTACTGTTTTCTGCTGTTAGGTTTATTGTAATTTCCGTTCGATGGAGACGTGGGAATCTAAAAATTCCCATGCCACCAAAACAGAGCCCAGCGTGACTCCTCACTCCCACCAGGCCCTGATTGCGTGATTGAACCGCAACCAGGGGACAATGATACTGAAGAAGACGGACAAGGACTGATGACTTTGAATCAGTTGCCGTTGTTTTCTTGACTCATGATGTTTGGAGAGGGTTGGTGCATTAGTTAATTCTTTTTTTTTTTAAATCACACTTTTTCAAGTAGAGCAGAGGAACCGAGCCAACATCTCACCAACAGGCGAACTCCCACATTAGGTTATCCCTGTCACACTTTGAGAAGCACCCAGAACCACCCACATCCCAGGAGAGAGAGTGTGAGCTAGAGGAGGAGGAGGTGGAGGAGGAGGAGGAGGCTGCACAGGCCAGGGAGGGAGGGAGGGAGGGGTGGGGGACTCCTATTCCTGTGTGCATGTGTGCGTGTGTGTGTGTGAGTCTAGGTGAGTGTGTGTTTCTTTGAGATAGACAGGGGGAGGGAGGCTGGGGGTGTGTGTTTCCTCTCCTGTATTACCGCACCGTCTGCGCCTCACCTCTCACTTTTAATTGGCTGTGGATGCGCTGTCACTACGACAGCCGCCGGAAAGGTGCGCGCACATCACGCTTTCTGCACAGCTGAGTTTACAAAGCACCTGCACATGAGCCCCCCCCCCCCCCCCCCCCCCCCCCACACACACACACACACACACACACACACACACACACACACACACACACACAGAGAATGGATGAATGAGTCCAAATCATAAATGCACAGAATTAAAAAAAAACATTATTGATTATTCATTACCACGTTAATTATCATAATTAATATACCACTGGAACCTGTCTGTGCGTATTGATGTGTTCACTGAAGACAGTTAATGTGTCGATTTCATCCCTCTCACGCATGCACATTGATTTTGCTGATCCTCTTTCCGGTACCTTTGGCTCTGCGTTGATATCTGCGTAGTTTGGTGTAAACCTAATGCTTCTCTCTCTCTCTCTCTCTCTCTCTCTCTCTCTCTCTCTCTCTCTCTCTCTCTCTCTCTCTCCGTGCACAGATCCCTCCCTCCTTCTCTCCCTCCCTCCTCCGTGCGCTGACACAGTCACTCTCACACTCGCACACGCCGGCGTGCGCGCACACAGACACACTCTCCCCCGCGCCCTCCCCTCGTCTCGGTGCTGTCTCATTCACTCCAGTGCGCCATCCACGCACTGACTCCCAGCTCGAAGGAAGGGAGGGGGGGCGGGGTTGGATATATACCTCCGAGAGGAGGCCACGAGCTTCACTGAGACTGGACCCACTTGCAGCGCAAGGACCACAAGCAAGAAGACTCCGAAGCCGGGAGTAGAAGTACCAACAGATTTTATCGTGGAGCATAGAAAAGAAAAGACCAGCGAAACCTCAACGTTTTTTGGACTGTCTGCTGGAGCTCCGATTCAACCAATTTGCCTCTTCGCTACACGCCGGTTCCTCTGGATAGGCTGTAGCCGCTAAACAAAGTTGGTAGTAAACTCTTTGGAGTTTGGTAAGAGTCACTTTATATTTCTTCGCTTGTGAGAGTGGACTGCACTGGAGCTTGGGATCGAACCCCTCCGCACACGCTGGTCGGGCTTGGACCAAGCGCTTCATCCTTTTTACGCACGGTTTCCCGACGCTGCAAAAGTTTGTGTCCAGATCTGAAGACTCGTGAGATCAAGTCAGCAGCTGCTTCCTGAGCCCAGCTCCAACATACCTGGGTCCCCGGACAGAGAGCCACTGACCAGAGCTCAGAGAAGACTCGTATCGAGGTGAGGAAACTTACTTTTAAACGCGTGTTTTCTATGAATGAATGAATGTTTGATAAAGAGACAGATTGATGATAAGTGTCGTGTGTGAGAGTTTCTGAGTTTCATCTCGCTTTCTCAACTTTCTCAAGCTGCTGCTGCAATTTTCCAACAACATGCACCTGTTGAATCGACTTTTACGCACATTTTACGCACATTTTACGCAGCGTCTGTACCATTAAATACTTTTTCCTTACAGAGATTTTGATTTTACTTTTGATTGATTTGAACTCTAGTGCTGCTACATTGCTGCTTATGCTGCCTATAGGTGCAGTAATACAGCCTGAAGAGTGCAGCCATGCTGGATGAGGCGAGGTGAACGATCAGCAGGCGAAAGTTAGACTCTGGCAACAGGTTGCTCCAAAGCAGTCTCTGATGTGCTTGTGCTGCAGGATAGGTTCGGGTGCTGTTGTAGAAGATGTTACACTGATTTCAATCATATCGTTCAATTAATGGACACATTTCTAGTGCAGATGCTTCTACATTTATATAAACCCAAATGTCATTTTGTTGATTTTCAAATCAAACATTTTCTTCTTTAATCAAGGTTCTGACAAACGTTCAAAGCAAACAGTGACCAGTCTGGATTTTATTTGCTCTGCTTGTCACACTTTTCTTTAAGAACAGGTTTTGAGCATCATATATCACTATGATACCTGTAGGGCAATGTAAATACATCCTGTCTTGAATCTGAACAAACACAGATGCTCAGGAGTTTAAGTCAGCATCTGTTTCCCTTTTCCCGCTTGTTGTTTTTGCTGTCACACGGTTTTGCAACGAAGCTGCCGAGCACAGTTTCTTGCACACGTGTGCAGCTACTTGCCACCGGGTGTACAGCAAAAGAGGGAGCGTGTGCAGTTTATGGATGAAGGATGACTTGTATAATGGCCACATATCTCCTGAGTTTGCCTCAACTAAACAGAGCGACTTGCAAAGGAAAAGAACGAGGTCAGGAAACTGTGAACATCAGTCTATCTCTCTCTACCTGTTGCACACAAATCACATCTTGAACAGAAGACTGAAGCTTAAAAGCAACTATTTAGTTATAGTCTGGCTGGAAAATCATAAGATGAACTAATAATCAGTTTGTCTAAATTTATTTCAGTTTCTATCTGATTTATCTTTTCATAGCTTCCTATTGTTAAATGTTAAATGACTTGCTTGATGCTGCAGACATTCATTCAGTCTAGCTTCTTTTGGGTTTATACCCTTAATGAATTCTGCAAAGCTTTCTGTGTCTGTGACAGGCGGCTACATAACTGTTTGTACGGGCAAAAATAGAGAGCATGTCGCTGACGGTTATTTTCATGCTCGTTGCTTTCTTTTCACACCGATCTGCAGAAAATAAATGCTGTCTCCATAACAACAATCTGCTCTTTAGGACGCCTGCTTTGCAGAAATGTTGTTGACGACAGCAAATACACAAGGAAGAGAAAGGGCCAGAATGGTCGCAGAGAGGGGGGGGCAGGTAGAATAACAGCAAGATACACACTGAGTTCTCCTACGACAGCTGGACCTCCTTTCTCTTGTCGCTGTGTGCCTCATCAGATGCCCATTCATGGAGCTTCCGGTTGTTGGGACGCAGGAGGGAGGCAGCCACCTACACAAAGCAGAGGTCTTTGCTGTGTTGCTCACAGAGAGGAGAGGGGAGGGAGGGATGGTGAGAGACAGAGAGGGAGGGAGAGATGTGAAAAGAAATGCGAGGAACATAATTATGAGTTCTTCCTGCCTGAAAAGTGCAGGTGCTCCTCAAAGCGAATGTCACCACAGGCGTCAATCATCTGCCTCCCTGCACTGCCCCACTTCTTTATGATTATTGACTCAGTCACACACAGGCTGTCACTGGTAAATCTTAGATAACACATTCCGCTTCCTTCATGCAAACACTATCCAATGATCATACTTTTACTATTTCAGTTGACGATGACTGTGGCCTGTTCTACTGACAAAGGAAAAAATAAGTAGAAAAACATGAAAAGGCAGAAGAACATCCCTGAATGCCTGAGAAACTTGTTGCTGAGCAACAGTGTTTCCTCCCCTCGTCTGGGCTGCAAGGAGCATCTCCCGTTATTTGAGCCGGTCCAGTCGAGCACTGACACCTTAATGTCGACTCTGCGCTCTTTCTCCAGGTTCTATTACTCATGCAGGGGCACAGGTTCGAGTCAAATCCACATTAAGCATGTTTGCAAGATGAGTCAAATATGAATTATCCAGAGAACTGTGGATGCTTCATTTGACTGCATGTTGCCCATTTGCAGAGCAGCATCAATTCCTGATTAGAGAAGCTTTAAGTGATTCACAAGTTTAAAACGTGCATGCATCTGCATTAACTTTCATGCATTTGCAAGAGTGGCTGTCATTTGTCATTCTGGGAGCATATCTCATTGCACTTCATGCTCTGGTATGTAACGCAGGACATATTTCCGGAGCACAGATGCCACAGCAGGATATGTAATCACACTTCACCGTGGACCCAGACCAACCATTTCTCTTGTTTACCACTCGAGTGAAGAGTGCATTGTACGAATAACAGAACTAATAAGCGTCTGTGGTTGCCAGTGGCAATGCTTCTATGAACGTCAGACTGACGCACATGATTCACGGATCAGTTCAGTGTGTGGGAGGAAAGAGCAAGAGCTCGGAGATACCAGCCTGCTGTGAAGGACTGTAATTGCAGTGGCAGAGCAATTATGTCCCGAAGAACTGGGCATTTAGATCATCGAATCTGCCCTGAAACACAATGATACTGATCAGTGGCAAATCCCTGATGAATAAATATCATTTCCACAGTGGGTCCGTGAAAATTACACATTTGATTTTGGAGAAAGCTCTTCTCCTGCATACTGATATTTGTTCTGATGATTTAGATGTTGGGGCACAATAACAGAATTTTTTTCCTGTTTTTCATTCCATGTTTCTCTGCAGCTCCTTTTCTAAAAGAGACATGACAGATTGTCTGAAGCACTAAAACCTACAAATCCGTCGATTCTTCAGAGAGGTTTTGAAGAGAAGTCAGAAGATCTGAAACAAGTGCAGTAACTTGCAACAAAGAAGTTAAAAATCATCTTGCCTAAACCAGCAATTACAGAAACGAGTACATCAGCATCCCATATCTGAGCCGACACAATGGCGTGGTCAGCTCTTACCGGCCCCTGTGTGGCCCTCGTCCTTCTCTGTTTTGGTTTGGCCTCTTGCACCCCCTCCGGCCCCGCCTCGGCCACCTGCGCCACCCTGGAGCAGAGTCGCTTCTTTGGCGTGTTCTCCTCGACGACCACATTGCCTTCAACACCGTGCTCCTGGACCCTGCAGAACCCCGATCCTCGCCGCTACACCGTCTACATGAAAATCACAAAGCCCACCGACTCCTGCGTGCCCCGCCAGATCAGAACCTTCCAGTTCGACTCCTTCATCGAGACCTCCCGCACCTACCTGGGCATGGAGAGCTTCGACGAGGTCGTTCGGCTGTGTGACGCTTCAACCACTGTCACCTACCTGGAGTCCAGCAAGCAGTTTCTGCAGATCCGCAAAGTGGCGCCAAGGAACGGGCTGGAGATCGTGGAGGGGGAGAGCGACGGCAGCGACTTCAAGGCTGAATTTCTGGTCGTGGGGAAGAGGAACCCAAGTATGCCTGCCTGCCAGATGCTGTGCCAGTGGCTGGAGAAGTGTCTGTCCAGCAGCACCCATGATTATCCCTGTGGCATCATGAACACCCCCTGCCAGTGCTGGGAGGCCCCAAAGAGGAAACCAGGAAGCTGCTACAGAGGCGGAGTCTACGTCGAGAACTGTGTTGCTGTTCCCAAAGACAACCGACGCGATGCTGAGATTATCAGTAAGTTCATAGTTTGTTTAGTTTGGTTTCCTAAACTTTTTTTCAATGGGGAAAGACGGAAAAACAAAAAATAATCAATAGGTCAGAATCAAACAATAACAGAGTGATTCTCCAGGTTTGTTGTGTTGTTTTATAATGACCCCTGCTGGACCTGACTATCGATCGAGGGAGGTCATGTTCTCCAAGATCCCACTTCTCTGTGGACCAGGCAATCACTAATTGTTTGTCTGCCGAGGTTAATGATCCGTGTTCGTAGGACAGGGGCACAGGCGGAGGATGTGCACTCCACCGCCACAAAGCAATGAGAAGTAAATCAAAGGTGTTGGAGTAATTTGCCGCAGCGTCTTAAGGCTTAAGTGGCAGAACCACCTGAACCGCACACATCACCGGCGCTCCCTTTCTCTTAGGTAGACATGATAGGTTTAATGCTTGGCAAGGTCAGGGGGTTTGGGGAGAGATAGAGAGGACATTTTTTGTGCGATTAGGGTTTTGGGGGGGCAGAAAAGAGCACAGAGACCTCAGTCAGCTGGCAGCGGAAATCGAAGTGCAGCAATTCCGGTCGTCACGGCAACCCGCCGGTCGGCCTTACACACCGCTCTGCCGTGGTTCACACGGTGAGTGGTTAAAAGCAGACAATCACCATTTCAAATGGAACATCTATCGGCTTGAGTGCTCGTGTCTGCTTGCAAAGAGCCTTACTTGCTCATTCACTGTGTATAAAACAAATATTACTCACTTCCTGTTCGCTTTTTTGAGTCAAAGTTTTACAAAACCTAGTTTTAACCAGTGTGGACCTTTGCCTAAGTATCTGTTCTCATGTCTTCCTTGCAGAAGGCTGGGCTGGATGGGGACGCTGGTCCGTGTGCAGCCAGGAGTGTGGCGGCGGAGTCCAGGTGCGCAGCAGGACCTGCCAGCCCGAGGACAGCGTGTGCCACGGAACTGTTGAAGAAGGACGCGCCTGCAACCCTCAGGCCTGCATTGGTAAGCCCACCTGTCAATTAGCTGGGGAGCACTCGGCTGCAGGTGCCTCAAGTTCAGTGGAATAATCTGTGCAATTTTCTATTTCCCTCAGGCACAGAGCGATCCAGGAGCCAGGGTCTGCGGGCCATCGTCGGTCTGAAGAGGGACGGTGCTGCTGATTCCAGTCAGGGAGTTGTTGCAACCCAAACAGGTGAGATAACAAGGACCCTCTGAAAGCTGTGCTGTAGTTATGGATTACTAATTCATACATATTTTGCAGATGTCCCTCTAATACATGTTTTCTCCACAGTGGATGCTAAGACCGATGAGTGGTCCTCCTGGAGCGCATGCTCCATCACCTGTGGGGAGGGCTGGCAGAGTCGCACCCGCGTCTGTGCTACTTCCTCCTTCACCACCCAGTGCACCGGCCCCCTGCGTGAGAACCGCCCCTGCAACAACACCGTCGTCTGCCCCGGTGAGTGCCCGCTTCCTCTTCTGTGCTGTGAACGTAACGGGGGGGATTCAGGGACCACACTTGGCCCTGTCTTTTGAAGTTACACAATAATGGTTAAAGTTGTTGCTCAATTATTTGCCTTCACGCAGCCACAAAGGAAAAGTAGATAAAGAAAAGCAAGCGGGCAAAAGATGCTTTCACACAATTTGGATTGTGGGGAAGAGACAGCAAATTCAATATTTAATACATTTCCATGACAGTGTTTACATAGAGTGCTGTGTACAAGGGATTATGTGGAGGACTGCACCATCTAGTGGAGATTTGAAAGTTTTCCTCTACTGTAGATTCTCTCTTCTACCTTCCTGTATTAAACTAAACCCGTTTGTGACCCGTGTGCAGTGAATGGTGCTTGGGAGGAGTGGACCCCCTGGAGCCTGTGCTCATCCACCTGCGGCCGTGGATACCGTGACCGCACCCGCACATGCAAGCTGCCCCAGAACGGAGGAGAGCCTTGCCGCGGCCCCACAAGACAAACCAAGTTCTGCAACATCGCCGTCTGCCCAGGTGAGTCATCTCGAGATCTTGAGAATGTGTCATGGTATTTCTTCTACTTAAAAAAAAGTCTATTCATCTGCTACCAAATACCAGAATTCCTGACTCTGGCAGTGATGCTTGACTCCTGACTTCACTGATTCATGCTGTTTTGAGAGATAATTAGACGAATTATTGGCATCACCCCGTCACAATCAGCGAGCACAGTGGCAGGTTGACATTACATCTGACACATCAACACAATAAAAAGCCTCTGTTGGAATTAGTCACTGGCTAATAAGGAACGGCCGGTGACTCACGCTGTGCTCATGGTCACTGAATGCGTTAGAAGCTCAGTTCTTTCCCATTCAGCCTCCTACACGTGTGCTGAAAGGATTTCACGGCCTCAGTTCGTACAGCTACTTCTTCTTCCACATGACGTTTGGCTTTGAGCAGTTATTTGATCTCTGCGTTGCAACTGCACGCTGCCATCAGCAGATGTCTCTGTGCACCGCAGCTCGGTCGCTGCCAGTTCCTCAAACGGCATCTGTTCGGGCAAAGTCATTATTTCTCTTTTGAAAATTGAAAGTCGTGGGAAATTGAGTCATCCCTTCATTGTCCATTTTAGAGTGATAGAAACGTTATTTTGGCAAATCCAACCCTTTTAAGGCCACGTGATCTGCCTCGCCGTGTTAAAGGGCAACATTTAGCAGCAATTGCCATTGATTTCTGTCTCTGTTCTATTTCTAAAGTGCTCCAATATTTCAAGGCAGTTCTTCTCCCAACTTTTAAACTGGAGCATGAAAAGTGTTTTGCTGCAGTGAATCAATATTCCTTTTCCTTTATGTGTCTAAACCCTTTATTACAAATGCCCAGTATTGAATTTTTAGCAAAGTTCTGTAAGAAGAAAAAATTGTCTTCTCAGCCAAGTGAAAGGCAACGGTCATATTGTCCATCAAGAGGTAAACTTGATAGGAAGGCACATACAGTCATGTTTGAAGGTTTCACTTGAACTGAAGTAGGTCATGTGAATTCTTAATGGCATCAGTGAGTTTGCCTCGATGCCTCTGGCCTGTGGGTCTGCCTCGTCCTTGCTGACTCTCCTGCACATGTACCATCCTCTGTCTCCCTCCAGTGGACGGATCCTGGAACGAGTGGTCCGGCTGGAGCGTGTGTTCTGCCTCCTGCTCCAACGGCACCATGCAGAGGACAAGGGAATGCAACGGACCATCCTATGGCGGCTCTGAGTGCCACGGCGGCTGGAAAGAGACCAACAACTGCTTCCTGAAAGACTGTCCCGGTAAAAAGAAAAAAGAAAATTCCCATATTCAACAATCCCTGTGTAAATAAAGGACACATGAATTAGACATATCACATTGTTCATGGTGGGAAATGTCCTCTGTCTGTAGTTAATGGACGCTGGAATTCGTGGACCACATGGAGCAGCTGCAGCAGGACGTGCGGTGGAGGCGCTCAGCAGAGACAGAGAGCGTGTGAGGGCCCTTTCTTTGGTGGAGAATCTTGCCCCGGTGAGAAGGGAGAGCAGAGACGCTGCAGTGAGAAGAGATGCCCTGGTGAGTGACTTCAATACATCACAATGAATTAGTGTAACTTCACCATAACGCAGTCCAATCAGGAAATAAATTAGTCACCATATAATGCATTGTTCTCGTCGCCTTTCAGAGCCCCATGAGATCTGCCCCGAGCAGAACACTGGAGAAGTTGTGTGGAAGCAAACCCCCGCAGGAGACATGGCTGCCATCGCTTGCCCTGCTGATGCCTCAGGTACAGTGACATTACAGACAGCGATGTGTTGTACGTGCATTGATTGGACATACGTTAAACTGTTTGTCATGCCCGTCACGCCAACTTCAAGCACTCTCTCCCATCAACAGGTATGATTCTGCGCCGGTGCACCCTGGACGCTGTAGGTCTCGCCTCCTGGGAGACCCCAACTCACATCAAGTGCGTCTCCAAGAACTACGAGAACATTCAGATGCTGGTAAGCCCTGAGAAGACGCCCTTATTAAGATGTTAAACAGCGGTGTAGACAAACCGGCGGAGGTCAGAACATTCAGATTAACCTCCTGTCTCCTCTCCTGCAGTCAAGGGACTACATCTCCAAAGCGCAGGTCGGACAGAGCATGGACGGAGTCGCTGAGGTTATTTCTCGTCTGAGATTCTCCTCTGATGAGGGCACCAAGTACAGCGGCGACCTCATGGCCATCATGGAGATCCTGAAGAACACAACTGAGCTGTACAAGGGAACCAGGCTGAGACTGAGCAGCGCTGATGTTGCGGTAAATTGAAATCTTCACATTAAAATAACCAAAAGTGTTATCTTATCTTCTTGAAATGTGTCTCTCGTGCTTCTCTGACCAAAAATAGTTTGTGATTAAGCCGGATTTGGTTTCTTCTTACACCTGTGCCTCCGCTTTATGATCCACAGAACTATGTCCAGACCATTAGCGACTTACTGAAGGAGGAACATCGTGACAAATGGGAAGAAGCACAACTGGTACGTGATAAGAGGGTGTGTTTATGAGAAAGGGGAGAAGAGGGAATGAAAAGTTTGTTACGTCATCGTTCTGTAGCCTTTTGATTAACACTCCCAAATGCAGGAGGGCTGGAAACGTATCTCAGATTAGACTGTTGTGAGAAAAAGTGAATTCAATGTCCAGAGGCTGACTTATTATCTATCAGTAGCTTTTATCTCAAAAAATGTCCTATGATATTCTTACAACAAAACATACAGGAATTGTTTGACCACCTGTCGACATATTCCCCTCCCTACTCTCATGGCAGTGTTCAGGCTATGAAGCCAGTTCTTTCTAATCCAGTTCCCTGGGAAAGATAAGAGTTGCACAAACACTGCAGAGAGCAAAACGCACATTAGTGCACATGGGGACTAGTGGGAGAAAAAGTGAGCGCTTGAAGGTGACAGTAAACATAGAGGGAGACTGAATCAGGGAGAATCACTACGCCCACTTTGCAATCTGCGAGTCTCTGCGCCGTCCTACATACCGATGGCATTTGTGAGGGGACACAGACAAGCACATCGCACACGAGTGCGCACACACACACGCAAACACACACCTTGCGCCCACATCAATGCAGTTCTGCGTCAGAGACACGCAAGTCATGCAGCCCTCCCTTCCACCGAGCGAGAGGACAGGAAAAAAACCTCAGTATGAATCAACAGCCTGCCCATTTATGGCCTTCAGGAAGTTCTGTGGTTGCATAGCAGCAAGAAGTGTGTTCTTTTTCTTTCTTTTTTTTTCTCAGCTCCACTGCTGAGCGCTGTGAAAGAATAAGCACAAGCCGCACTGACATGAGAATAGAAAATCTAGACAAGGAATTGTAATTATAAAAGAGCGGCCTCCTGCCTAATTAAACCAGTTGTGTCAACAGTTGTGCCCTTTTTCTAACCTTTCCCTCCTTTTTCTCTTATTTTTCAAAATCCAGATGGGCGCCAGCATTAAAGAGTTCTTCCGCCTGGTTGAGGACTTTGTGAACATGATGGGTACGCAGATGAGCAGCTTCGAGGACGTCTATGAAGTCACAGAGAATTTCGGTGAGCCTTGAATTCCCCTCCGCCAGCTGCCCCGTGTCTCGTCAGGATGATGTGTCCTTTAGTCCGGCCCCAGTGCATCAATCTTAATCTGGGGCCCGTGTGTCTGAGTCCGTACAAGCAGCAGCACAAAGCATCACTTATCACCCTGACAGAGTCCATCGGCCGCACTACATCAGTATCAGTGTCATCTCCAAAGATGTTCTGCATCTAATCACAAGTGTATTGCACATAACACATGGCTTTTTGCAGAAACTTACCAATCCTGTTAAAAACACTGTGGGAGTAACTGTAACTGTCTTATCGGTGACTCGTGTAACTGTTGTGATGAAGGTGACATTATCACAGGACTTAGTGGGAAGTGACACACATGACGCATTAAACAAAAAAATGTCCCTGGCATCGTTTGCTTCAGTTCATTGAGATTAAAAAAAAAAAAAATGTGTAGAAGTGGATGACGTCTAAGACAAAGTCTGTGAATCTGTGTCCTCCTGCAGTGCTGAGCATCCACAAGCGCCCGGCGACCACAAACTCCAACTTCACCTTCCCCGTGAAGGGCTGGAGGGGCATGCTGGACTGGGTCAGGAACTCCGAGGAGAAGATCTCAGTGTCCCGTGATGCTTTGTCCATTAAGCAATCTGGTGAGTTCCTACACGCATCATTTATTCTGCAGATCAACTGGTGCTCCGTCTTATGGAATTGGCTCTAAAATCAGGTGTTTTGTTCTTTGCAGACGGCAACAGCACTTTTGTGACCGGCATCGTCCTCTACAGAAACCTGACGTCTATCCTGTCCTTCCAGAGGTAGGCCACAGCTCTTCTGCTTTTATCAAACTGACCATTGACCATATTCATTCTTCTATGAAGCCCCATGTGCACCAACGCTGACCGTGTAACCTCCTCCCTCTCCGCAGCAACTCCACCCTGCTCAACTCTAAAGTGGTGACGGTGATCGTCAACCCCACGACGACTCTCCTGTCGTCCCCCGTTGAGATCGAGTTCCCCCACCTCCACAATGTAAGTTACCCAATCTAATGTGGTAGTATCCGCCCCCCTGCCCCCTCTGGGTGTTTGCTCACGTACACAGCCTGACATTTTGTTGACATTTACAGCGACACTGTGACTTTTTACGTACGACTGGTCAGTGATGATGATGATGATAAATCACAAATCACGTGCAAGTAATTAATCTCCGCAGCCGGCGAGACGCTGTTTTTAGTTTTGTACTTGTATTACGTGGGAAGGTGGCGAGAAATGTCGGCGGGTGGGCGGTGGCAAGCTGTTGCATCTCACACGTTTTGTAGTACAGTATCCCAGCCTACGTGTGTCCCCTTTTTTATTTTCTGTGGAGATCCCTCACTCACTTCTTCTTCTTCCTCTCCTTTCGCAGGGCACCATGAATGAGACGTGCCTCTCGTGGGACGAGAGCGAAACGTAAGTGTCGACCGAGGTCTCTTCTTAATCATCACCCCACATGTTTTGTGATTCAGCTGATCTGAGGCCTGGTGTTGTTCATCGTCTGCCAGTCATGCATCTGTCACCGCTACCAAACATTCAACCGCCCCTGTAGTGAGAGACAGAGCAATAACGCTTCAGCCATTTTGAAAATGCAAGTCATTTCGGACAAAGAGGATAGAGGAACACCCCGATGTGTTGGCTCCCCGGTCTGTCTGACATGCTGACTGCCTGACATACCACGTTGATCGCCCGCCTCCCCGTGCGTTGCCCCAAACATCCCGGGGGGGGGGGGGGGGGGGGGGGGGGGGGGGGGGGGGGGGGGGATAGATACACGGGCAACACTAATAACCTCATTACATACATCAGTGAGTAAATTCACCGCCAGCATCCCTACAGCACCACAGAGTGTCAACCCGACAGACAATGGCCCCTCTCCCTCCCTCGGCTCTCCGCCATGTTCATATGTCACCGCCGCACTTAATGACTGTGGCAGCTCGGGAGTTTTTAAGGACGCTTACACGCATTCGAATGACTTACGAAAGCAGCTCCTGGTGGCCGGGGGATCAATCAGCCCCCGGGCCCACCCTGCCCTCCTCAAGAACACACAGGTGGACCATTTGCATATAGATAGACTTGTTCCCCCCCCCCACCTCTCCCCCAACACACACACACACACTCACTTTTCCACATGAACTATAACAACCAGAGTGGAAGCATAAGCAGAGGCAAGAATGAATCAAAGGAGAAGATGTAATTAACTCATACACTTTCAGAGGGAGGGCCATGTGCCTCCAGTCAAATTATGTTCATTCTTGACAGCGGATGTGATTAATGGCTGGATAGGGACAGCGGAAATGACAGAGGAGGAAGCTCTGGCTGAGGGGGAACAGTTCGGGGTCAGTGCTTGTTTGCGGAGCTGCTTATGTTTGAGGCCGTCGCAGGAAGTGGTCGATCATCTAAAAAGATGGACCACGCCTGCTTTATGTTTTTTTTTAAAGGCCCAGTTTGCATCACACACATCTGCATGATGTGACGGCCTGAAAGCTGCACGCATTAAACGCTGCAGCCGAGCTTGTTTAAGACGCCATTCCAGTTAACTGGCTTGATGATATTCCCCCCCCCCCCTTGCGGCTGTCCGACCATGACGCTCTGTACCAGGCTGGACCTGCTGGCTATGATGCCCCTTTGTATTCACCAGTCAGTCAGTCAGCAAGAGCCCGAGGGCGCAGTCTCAACCTCCTCTGTGCGCTCGCTGCTCTCTGGCATTTGCTGCTCACACACGAAGGCTAGAGCTTGATTTTTCTCTGGCTTAAAGTCGAGATCTGCACAAAAAGCACTGGAGATTAAAGAACTTGATCTGAAATCAGACAAGTGCATCTCCTTTGAAGGGGCCATAACGAAGCACTCACTGCTTTCACACTTTCTGTTTTTCATGTTTTCATCTCTGTTTTGTGATTATCGTGGTTAAAACAGGAGCAAATATTCCATGTATATTAAGTTGTTTGAGAAAAAATGAAGTTCAGTGTCGAGTCCCTCGTCTTCACACTCCCTCCTCCTTGTTTCTCAAAAGAGGGAACACATTGTCCTTTGTCGCCCCTGTGCACCGGCCAAGTGTTGCCAATAATCTGGTGTCAAGCGAGGAAAGATGAGCCTTAACGGGGAACGATACAGATTATGCTAATATTGAGATTTATGAAGGGGCCTATCATCATTAATCCCGGCAAAGATGGCTATTAATCACATAAACGTGAAAGCCATTATCAAAGCAGCCTGAGATGCAAGCGAGCGCCTCAGGTTACAGAAACATAATATTTGTCTTTATCACACCGGAGCACAGAAGGAATGTCTGTGCATTGAAACGGTTTATATAAAAAAAAAGTATATTCATATGCATGTGTGCTACTTGAAATTCAAATCACACTGGCCTATCATAAGCAGAATATACCAAGTGTGTGTGTGTGTGTGTGTGTGTTTTTTTGTTATGGGAATTATGAGACCTTCCCTTCACATGAGGGGTTCGTCAGATGCCTCCTCTCCTCCTAACCCTGTTCCCTCTCTCCTTCCCTGTGCAGTTCCTCGCTGCTCGGCTCGTGGTCGGCTCGGAGCTGCAGATCGGTGCCCGTTCATTCATTCAGAACCAAATGCGTGTGTGACAGCCCCTCCACCTTCGCCATTTTAGCGCGCATCAACTTCGACTCGGTAAGTCTCCCGGTCTGCTCGCGAAAATCTGCGGCCGTTTTATCTTCTGTGTCCGACGTGCATCTGAAGTGTTTTTCCGTGCACGGTGTGAATGCGGTGCAGTGTGAACGGTGGGACTTGTTGTTGTGTCATCCTAGCGGGGTGTTTTTTGTGTGTTTCTTTCTTTGCTGTAGCGCAGCCTCTTTGTCTCCGTGCAGGTGCCGCTGCTCGGAGACGGATCGATTTTATTCTAATTAATCTGATCATCGGGTGGAAATAAACCGTGCAACGTGTTGATATGCGGGAAATTGGCATGTGTGGGATTTCAAAACTAAAGCGCTGACGATTTGCACATTTGACGTGTCTTTTCGTGCAGGAGCGAGTCAATGTGATTCTTGCAATCAGCTGCATAATTGAAGAAGAAGAAGAAAAAAAGGATAATAGCGTATTGCAGCAATGGTAGGGGGGGGGGGGTCGCTTATGCATTTTCAAATTTAGCTTGTGCATGAAAATATATAAACACAGACATTATTACTGATCGTTGTGTAATCAGAGGTAACATTTAATGCCCGATTATGCAGTTTTTTTAATTTATCATTCGTGTTCAGAGTTTGAGCACCTGATGTTTCCATCATTGAAATCTGCCAATACATATTAGCTTTTCTTTTTTCTTTTTTTTCATGCATGCGCAAAGACAATGTGTAACCCCCCCACTCCCCCCACCCCCATAGACTGTGTTGCCTGTAAAGCTGCTCCATCTCCAGTTGCCTTGGTAACGGCTTCTGCAGGCAAACTCGGCCTGTGTGATTTTTTGATAACTGAGGTGCTGAGGGAAACACACACACACACATAGAGCCCCCCCCCCCCCACTTCCCTCCTCCTCTCTCCTCCGAAGAGCGACCCCCCCCCCCCCCCCCCCAGGACAGAGGAAATGGCCTGTCCATCTCTGCTGTGCATCTGATTGCTGCTGCACAGTCGGGAGGGGGGGGAGCAAGCAACAGATATTTATCAGTTTGAGGAAATTCATATTTGAAGTTTGAATCTCTTAATTTCCTCCTTTTTTCACGTTATTCATCGAGCAGTCGGAGGCAAAGCAGCTCACGACGGCTCCGGACTGCAGTGTTTTTCTGCTGCTGAATCAATTCCCTCTCCAACCTGTTGTTTACACCCCAGATTTGATTTGTCCTGCAGTTGCCAGTCTGAACAGCGCCGCCCATATTTTTGTTATAGGGCTGCACATGCCCCCCCACCCTCTCAACCTCCCGAGACAGTAAAAAAGGCAGCTGCGCCAATCATTCCCTCTGCCAATATCTCTGAATTCTCGATTACATCCACCTCTCTCCTCCCCCTACTCCTCTTCCTCCTGCTTCTTCCTCTTCCTCTTCGGCCACAGCAGCGAGTCTTAAAATGCCAGCCAGGCGGACCAATGAGAGACAGACGTCTGGTCATGCATTGATGGCTCCCCCCCACCCACCTCTCCATCCACCCTTTGATGTGAGCCATGGACGTTTGCAATAACATCTTCCTGCGAGACATATGAGGGAGAGAAGGGGAGCGAGGAGAAAACGGGCAGATACCGCAGTGTGTGTGTGTGTTGCAGCTCCTGCTCACAGTGGTCTGGCTTCAGGACTCATGTGCGTTGGACACATGATGGTCCAGAGGGAGCCTTTTATATAGTTAGTACAGCAGAGGCTCTTAACCACTGGGGTGATTGAATAGAAAAATCAAAAACGTGAATGTTTAAAGTTTTTTTTTTTATTCCTTTACGTGCCTCGTCTGTGCTCGAAAATCAGAACATGTGATTCAGTCAAGGGCAGGCAGAAGACCTTCTCCATATTTAGGTCAATCTGGCTGTCTGGATTTCACTCAGAGGCCCACGGTGCAAGCGTCAACCCAGATATAGAGATTGTGAAGCGAGGGAGCAGAACACACTGTATCACCCGTTCTTTTTCCTTCCCCCCGCCAGATATGGTAAAAGCAAAAAAAAAAGACACTCTGACTCTATATCTACCATCTGTTTTGGGGCGCTTCTGATGAAGTTGGATAGACTCTGAAGCAAATTTGCCACACTAAATTAGTCTTTGGCTGCCGTAGGCCGGCCTTCACCAGCTGTGCTTCTTCAATATCACCCCAGAGAGGAACAATCCTTCATGGCTCAGTGTTGTGCCATTTAAATGTTCTGCAACACTATCAACAGTGGTAGAAGTATTAGGAGGCGCGCGTCACATACGCTCGCAAAATGAGAATTTATGGACGTCATAAATCAAATGAAGGCCAAAGCAGCGTCTATTTCTTTCCCCTCTCGCTGTGCTAATTTGAAACCTGCAGATTTATTATATCTCATTTTCTCACTTACCTTTGTGGAGCCACTTGGCCCTTTCTCACCCGTTTCCCTCTCAGCTCATTATCAAAAAATACAATCACACCATTTGCCGACGACGACTTCTCCATTCCGAGCCCGAGCAATTTATACTTCACACGCTTTGTGGTGATGACAACTTGATCCGATGTGTTAAATTAACTTATTACAGCCACGAGTAGGTGTGAGACAGACAGAGATTATAGATGCATTGAAACCACACAAATGGGGGTTCGTAGGGGTTTTTTTTGTCAGGCGGCAGATTCTCAAGGAGCTGTGAGATTTGTGTGTGCAGCCGTGACCCGTCAGCGCTCCGGGTCAACGAGCAGCAGGGACGACAGGCGAGAAGTCGGCCCCTTCTCCGTTTCCTCCACCAGAGGTTCGGTGCCAGGGCCGTTTGAAACATGGGACAGTCACCGCCGCTGGCAGTGGCAGGCGCTAAGCTGCTGTCAAGAGATCAGAAGGGCAGGTGGTGGCAGATTAATGCACAGGTGATAATGGTCCACCTGTTCACTCCAGCAGGGGCGGGGGGTGGGGAGCTGCGGCTCGGCACCGACGCAGCGAGAAGATGATAAAAAGGCGAGAGGAGAGAGAATAGCTCGGGATGTCTGTCAGTGATGAGAAGGTTGCCACTGCAGCTCAGACTAATGATTCAATACAGCGCCCCCTCCTGAACTGCCCCTGGGACTCGGACAACCCCCCACACACTGAGATGTATGTGCAGCATCCTCCTCGCCTCATTTGCTGACTCAAAAGCTCAATGGAGGAATGCAGTGACCCTGACCATTTGTTTAGTTTGCCGCTCCATCTTTCTGACATGTTCACCTTGGGGTCACCTTGCCTCATCCGTGGCCTGATTGTGCCATTCAGCTGTTTGCCTACAGGGAGCTGTCTGCCGTTCCAGATAGCACACCCAGAGGCGTCGCTAGTGTGTGTGTGCGAGTGTGAGCGTGTGCGTGTGTCTGTATATTTCAGTGCTGCTTTGCCTCAGTGTGAATGCAATCAGCTCTAAGTCTTTTCATGTCTCCTCTCTGCAGATCATGGACAAGGCACTGCTCCCGTCCGTGACTCTCATCGTTGGCTGTGGGGTCTCCTCTCTCACCCTGCTGCTCCTCATCATCATCTATGTCTCTGTGTGGAAGTAAGTAACCCCCCCCCCCCACGAACAAAGCCTGACTCCAACTATGCACACTGCACGTTTTTGCTTTCTCTCTCCTCTACCCCTGTACTCACTCTTTCCTTCTCCCTCTTCCAAAACTCCAGGTACATCCGCTCCGAGCGCTCCGTCATCCTCATCAACTTCTGCCTCTCCATCATCTGCTCCAATGCCCTCATTCTCATCGGACAAACCCAGGCTCGCAACAAGGTAAGGCCCGCTCCTCCAGCCAATCCGAACCTCTCGTTAAACCTCTCTGAGACTCACCGCTTTGGGGACCTTTGCAAGTAGCGGCGCCACTGACACAGATTTCTCCTCTGTCCCCCTCCACCTTCCCTTCCTTCCCACAGGTGGTGTGCACTCTCGTAGCTGCTCTGCTGCACTTCTTTTTCCTCTCCTCTTTCTGCTGGGTGCTGACAGAAGCTTGGCAGTCCTACATGGCTGTCACCGGCCGTCTGCGCAACCGCATTATCCGCAAGCGCTTCTTGTGCTTAGGCTGGGGTAAGAGCACCTGTCTTTAGCTTCCTCTCGGCCCTCTCTCTGTTTTTCCTCCCCTATTGCACTTTCCTCAATAGCTTTTTTTTAATCCTTTCAAGCTCTAACGTTTCCTTCTGTCTTTTTGCTTTATCTTGCAGGCCTTCCCGCGCTGGTGGTGGCTGTGTCAGTGGGTTTCACAAAAGCTAAGGGATACGGCACCGTCAACTAGTAAGTGCAGTCTCAACCTGCCAGCTTTGCATCTTCCCTTTTCTCTGCCTTCATCCTAAAAAAACTCCTCCTTTAGTTCACACATTAATATTCTCCCTCCCTTGTTTCTCTAGCTGCTGGCTGTCCCTCGAGGGCGGACTCCTCTACTCCTTTGTCGGCCCGGCTGCAGCTGTCGTTCTGGTGTGTATTCTGACTTTGACGTCCCACTCCATCACAATCACACACAGTGTATTTCTAAATGCATTACCCACTATTACATTTTCTCATCCAATTTTTTTTCCCTCTTCTTCTTGCAAACAGGTGAATATGGTCATTGGTATTCTGGTCTTCAACAAGCTGGTATCCAAGGACGGCATCACCGACGTGAAGCTGAAGGAGAGAGCTGGGTAGGTCCTATTGATCCTCTCTTGTAGAGTGTTGCTCTTATCACCCCCCCATCAGTCCCATTACAGGTATATTGATGATGTGCTTTGATATCAAGGCTTACAATCAAAAAAGAGGAGGGGAATAGATCTGAGCCAGTAGAGAATCAGTCCTGTGTATGAGCCTGTTGAGTTGAACCCGTTCCTTTTCCCCCTGCAGGGCGTCACTGTGGAGCTCCTGCGTGGTTCTGCCTCTCCTGGCCCTCACCTGGATGTCCGCCGTCCTCGCCATCACCGACCGCCGCTCGGCCCTCTTCCAGATCCTCTTTGCCGTGTTCGACTCGCTGGAGGGTTTCATCATCGTCATGGTTCACTGCATCCTGCGCAGAGAGGTAAGAGACCCCCCAAACAAAACGTGCAGATGAGATAAAGTGAAAGGAAAGTTGTTTCTCTTGCTGGTCGTATTTATGAAGTTACATGAACTGACTCTTTTTTCCCACCCTTCATCCATTAGGTTCAAGAAGCTGTAAAGTGCAGAGTAGTTGACCGCAAGGACGATGGCAATGGAGACTCTGGCAGTTCCCTTCACAATGGCCACACCCAGCATATGGTACGTTTCTTGGCTTATTGCCTTTTTAATGTCTTGAGTGCCTTTTGTGTTTTACCTCTAAATGGATATGTGCATACATTAGGCACTGATAGAACATCTGTTATTCTTTTATCAGCAGTCTGATAACGAAAAGGATGGAGATTCGAGCAGACAAGGTAAACCCTTTTCCTTGCTCTTAACCAATTTTCCATTTGCATTTCCATTTCTCTTAGCCTTGCACTTAAAACATCTGATCATGCATAAAAAGAGGACACATTTATTGAGCCAATATTTCAGATGTGGTTCTTTATTATCATTTAACTCTAAAACCATTTGTCCTAAAAGGAATGAAAAGCTCCTCTGAAGAAAAGATGCCCCCTCCTCAGATGCCTCTTCCCATGGGCTCCAACTTCCACACTCTGCCGTCCAACCCCAGCAAGGGCCACATGCATGCGCTCCCTGAATACTCCAGCCACACCCTCACCCTGAAGAGAGAGAAGACCCGGCTGGTCGGTGGAGTCGACCCCTGCGGAAAACCAGTGTACGTCTGCGAGGGGGAGATCTTCCAGCAACTGGATGCAGATCTCGCTCGGGTTCAGGCCGAGGGAAGCGGCTCCGACGGCAGCAGCTACGTCCTCATGCCCAACACCACCTCCACGCTCAGGATGAAGCCCAAAGACGACCCAACAAAATACAACATCAGCGTCGAGCAGATGCCGCAGGCCAGGCTGATGCACCTCGGCGGGCCCTTTGCCGAGCCCCAGGCCGCTTTCGGGATGAAGTCGATCCCCTCAGACCAGGTCAGCGTGTCGTACTCGGAGAGAGACTCGCCCATCCAGAACATCCACAACATGTCCAGCGAGTCTCACATCACCCACAGCAGCCTGGAGAACACCTTCGAGTCCATGAACTCCATGATGTCCAAGAGCGAAACCATCTCCACGCTCTCCATGAGCTCCTTGGAGGTAAGATCCACGGAGCAATGTGACCTGCGGCAGAATACACGCTTGATGAATTCTTGTGCACTATATTTTATCTGATATTAAACCAACTTTCTCCGTCTTTTCTCTGCAGAGACAGAAATCCCGATATGCTGAGCTGGACTTTGAGGTGAATATTGTTTGGTTACCGTTTGCTGTATAGATAATAAATGACACGTATTATATATGAAATGTACAATACTAGATCTGAATTTTAAATGTTTTTGTCTTTGCTCCCTGTAGAAAATAATGCACACGAAGAAACGCCACCAGAACATGTTCCAGGACCTAAACAGGAAGCTCCATCATGCTGAGAAAGACCGAGAGTCGCCTGCTTCTGACAGCAAGGTAACGCATCGTGATGATATGCTCATCTTCCATTTCCATAGACATTCATTTCCAGGAAAATGCAAAGCAAAAAAAGGAAAAACACAACAGAGGCAATTATAATGTTAAAATGATTCTTTGATATAAAATGACCTTTTAAAACCACCGGTGATTTGTGTATTGAACTGTGGTTGTCATTACTTTGAGGTCATTTGAATAAGGATTTATTTTCTTCCTTCCTTCTTACAGTCTGTGAGATGGAGTGTGTCCTCAGGAGGAAGTGACAAAACGAACCACAGCGTGAGTGTTTATATACAACCTCACACAAATCTCTAATTTACTGCCTGTAGATGAGACACAGATATTACACTTGCCTCAAGGAGGAATGATTTCCTCCCCCCTCCAAATGACAATATGACTTTCATTATTAGAAAATCACTTTGGCCGTAATGAAACCCATCACATTTTGATTAAATCAGGAATTTGCTCGGGGCTTGATGAGCGACACTTGTGCTAACGTGCCTCCTCTTTCTGCTCCAACAGGACAAACAGCAGGCTCCTCTGGAGAGGCCGTGGGAGGGAGTCCGTGGAATACCGCAGTCACCCCCTGCTTGGGTGCGCAAAGACCTAGAGCCCCTCGCCGCCTCGCCTCTGGAACTGCACTCTGTGGATTGGGAGAAAACCAGCACCACCATCCCCTTAGTCGGGCAGGACATCATCGACCTGCAGACAGAGGTCTGAGGGGGAGGAGGGGGGCGAGCGAAGCCACCTGATTTCACCTTGGTCACCTTTTTGGTTTGGGAACGCAATCCTGCAAGGATAGAGTAGAGGAAACCAGGAAAGGGAGGAAAGTGAGGAAGTAGGCCCCAGAATCAATGTCTTCAAACCCTCAGCCAGAGCAGAGAGGGACGGAAGAGTGGAGTTGGTGATGATGGGATGTTTATGTAGCTTCTCTGTGTGGACTTAAAGTATCTCGTGTCAGAGTGCTCTGGTGGGCGTGGGGTTAATGGAGTTTCCAGTGATTTCCATGGACCAGGACTGGCTGTGGTTCCACCGGGGGTTTCCTGAACCCCTCCAGCCTGGGCTCAGAAGATGTGGTCGACATGTCTGTGCTTCTTTTTTCCTTCAACTCGACTTTGGAGAAAAATGTTATGACATTAAAAACAAACGGCGCATCCTCCCTGCTTCTTGGGAGGAGCGACCGGAACTCCTGGCTGCTTCTCGACCAGCCGGGTTAACCGTCCAAAACAAGGCACGAGAGCAGAAGGGACCAGTTTCATGTTTGGAGTCCAACACTCATTTTGGCTTTTTTTTTTGCAGTTTTTCTGTTTATTTGTTCTGCTTCATACCTGGAACTGCTACAACAGATCTGAATATGAGACTCTGAACTGAGAAAACTAAAATGAAGCAGATAATATTTTTCTCCGCTTTGACCACCATGGTTATTATTATTATTACAATGATTATCATTGTTATTGCCATTATTGAGTTAATAGCCTCCATTTAAATTTTCCATTCCCCACATGACTGTCAGGCACAAGTTTTATTGTTTTTTAACAGTCATATACAACATTAGGCTCAAAAGATCAGTAGAATGTTCTGAGCCCACGTGGACTGCATCGGGACAACGAGCGGTGGTGATGGAGGTGGCGTTTAAGTTACCCAACACGTCCTGGTTTCTCCAGCATTCCTCTTCTTTACCAGAACACCAGCACCAGGATGAACACAGACTCTCACACAGGAAGAGCAGTGCACTCTCGGAAAATGCTGGTCGGATATAAGAGGAGGCGTTGCAGTAGGGGGGGGGGTATGGGGGTAGCAAACCTCCGCCCTCTCTCAGCTGGCACAAGATGCAGGCTCTTCCATGTGGCACATATATAAACGGATCCGAGGATTCAGCGAGACCTTTCATCAACACCCTTTTGTTTCTCAGCCTTGCAGGACTCTTGGACAGAGCAGAGGCTCCTGGCGCTGATGGCCACTTCCAGCCCAGCGTCAGGTCCTCAAGACTTTAACACATTTGTGTTTTCAGCCATCAGTGTGAAAAAGTGCAATATGATGGGCGCTTGATGCTCAAGCAGGACTGATATTATAATTTTAGGCAGGAGTTTTTTCTTACCGATGTTTTAAGAAGTTTTATACCATCTTCCGCATATTTACAGGGCATATAGATGCTTTATGAGAATATTGTATGACAAATCTGTATTAGTAATTCAAGGAATTTATTCGCTAGAGATTTGTTAGCACAAGACTCCATATTTGGAGCTGTGACAGGTAGATAATTGTACTTCTATAAAGTAAACATTATACTATAGAATGAACGATATGAATATCTCTAAACTGTGCTTCAGGATATTTGTTATTACTCGCCGCTGTGTAGCAACGAGTAATTGATCCTCATGTCTTCTGTACCAGTGTGTTTTTAATAACCTTGTCAGTAACTCAACAGTATGCATTACCAGCCAATTCCCATGTCCCTTCCAATTAGTCCGTCCTGGGCACAGCCTGATTCATACCTCGAGTTACTCGTATTGAAGACCCATTTGTATTTCCTTGTCTCGACTTTGTTTTTTTATGTTCTGTTCTACCTTCTGTAAATGTACAGTTTTCACAGCACAAAATGAATGTGACTTATTTCTAATAAAAAACTAATATATATTACATGAAGACTGTGGTCCTCAATTATTCAGCAGTGGTTTAAATACGACTTTAAATCTCATATTCTCCTGAGGACTTTCAGGAATCTGAACAAACCACTCCTGCAGAGTCACGTTGGCATGACAGCTCCATCTGAAGCCTAAAAATAAAGTTCAAACGCGGGATAAGGAACAAACTGCAGCGTGTAGAGAGCGAGGCAGAACATGAAGAAACGCATTTTGAACTCCTGCCACATTAAAGCCTCTGGCAAACATGCCACTCTAAATATAGACGTGATATCTCTGATGATAGAAGTGCAATTCTCAGTTCTATTTTCATGCCTTGCAAGGAGACGAAAATCATTAAAGCGAAGAAAAAAAAGATCTGAAAAGTTGAGTAATGAGAAAACAAACAAATTTGACAGGGGACAGAATGTGACTCTGGCCTCTTTAGAAAAAAGGAAATCTACCCGGTGTAAATTTAGTTTTGCCGACTTTGTCCGCGGTAATGAGACTGCGCTTTCTCTTCTCCATAATCCCTTCTTCGTTTCAATTCAACAGTGTGCTGTAATTCTGCTGCAAGGCATCAGCAATAGGAGATTTACATCATCCGTTTGTCGAGCTCTGCTAATTTGGTGGGGTCAGCTGGAGAGCAGGCTGGTTTCTGTGCGAACGGCGCCTCACTATGGGTGACATTTTTCATATTTGTTAGCACGTCACGGGACACGCTCCATTTTACTCAGTGGCTCCTGAATAATTTTTTGCTTTGTGGAACATTTTGTGCTAATTTATTTTCACGGCCCAAAAGTCATCTGGGCCTCGTCTGCACAGTCTGTCGGTGACAATTCACTGCTGTGATTGTGGAATCCAAAATAAGACTCTGAAAATATACAATATGACTCACTGTGGCCCCTCGTTATTTGCATTTCTTTCATGCCCTGACCTGCAGACAGTTGCAATCACTGGGCAAGAAGGAAGAAAGAACAAGATGCTCACACATTTAGATTCTATAATTTCTATTAATATTAAATATACATGAATGTTGAATGACACAAACTTCTGCCTGATGCACAACTTCATCCAAGTGTGCGAGTAATATAGCAGCAACTGTCTCCACAAACACACCTACAGGCAGTTTATATGCTCTAGAAAGCCCTAAACTGTTACATGCTTATGAATATTTATGGTGATACAGCCTCTCTCTCTTGTTCAATAATTAGTATATGTAGATGTGTATGTGTGTGGTGGTTGGGGGTCCCAATAACAACATCCTACAGCTGTCAATGTCTACCCATCCCCCACCCTCTTCTTCTCAGCTCAACCCCCCCACCCCTCCCAACATGGAATCCAGTATCAATTAGCACCTTGCTGGCAGCAACAGCAGGGTCCTGGCAGTCTCTTAATTGGAGGCTGTTGCTATAGAAACAACAGATGCTAATCAGAATGGGCAAAGATAAGAAAGTCTTTAAATTCCCAAAAGAGAAGACAAATAAAAGTTACTGCAGCTAATACAATGTATTTCCAATGATTGTCAGCAGCACATTGAATTATTCTAATTATCAAGTGTGAGGCAACAGAAAAAGAAAAATCTTGTGCGACTAATATTTGTATTAAGCTCAAGGGAATCAAATATATTTTTAAAAATCATCTTTAACTTTTAAATGTATCTTTATATCTATACATCCATATTACAATATTATTATATATTATTTGTTCATTTGGATATATTTGTAAAACAAATTCTGCAAGAACTATGCCACAAATGATCAGTTACTTCAGCCAGAGGGTTAGGACACAAGTTGTGCTGGCAAAAAGATTTACAAGCAAACTATCTCCACAATAATCTCCAGCACTTCCTGTCGTCCTGCTCTGCAGTCAGCAAAGCAGCTCTGACTTCCCAGTGGAGGGAATTAGAGAAACCTAATTTCCCGATCATGATGACAATGATACCAACCACTCCATCTCGACATCAGCGGATTTGCAAAACTCTGCATCTTGTCAGTGATTCTCTTTGCAGAGCTCATACGGTGATACTGCAACACAAAGGAGGAAAGACACAGCTGAGACTAAACACAGGTGATTTCATGCTGTTTATGCATGAAATCATTCATGGTGATGTAGTTGGCACGTTGCACTTCAGTGTTTATCAGAGATACTGAAAAGTGGTGATTAGAGAAACAGTTTCACATTAAAATATTGGTGCATGGATTAGATCTTTGTTAGTGTATTTGCAGTAATGCTGCTTGTTGTACTGCAATGATATGCAAACCAGCTCTAACAATAATATTGAGATTCAAAATCCATTCTTGAACTTGGAAACAGCAGGTGAGAGAACAAACTCCCCTGGTAGCTGTTCAGAAGATTTCTATCAAGTACGTATTTTATTTAACTCTTTAAAAATAATAATAAAACTTACAAATAGTGAGATTTTTCTCTTGATGTCAACAATTTGAAGCAAGTTTTTCAGTTTTTGTGACTGATCCAAACCCTAATTTTAGTCTGTTTGAACCAAAACATGGATTTTATAGTTGCAATATTTATATTGAGTTTAATGATGACAAAATGAATACTTCAACACAAAAAAGGGGCTAAACATATTGTTTTGGGATGGTAACATGTGTTCTGTATTTTGTGTTGTTGTTTTGGAGTAGGTCTTTGTGTTGTGATGTTTTGCTACAACACTGCTCTACTTGGGGAACCAAACTTTGGCTCTGAAGATAAGCTGCATCCATTGTTTTTTGAGCCGCAGCACAGCGTGTCCTTCAGCTCAAATCACACTCTTGTCTCCCCGAGCGAAACAGATCCGAGAGCGAGACTCTGAGCAGCTTAACCCTCGGGCTCGGGTTGTTTCCGACGGCAGAAATTCTCTTGAACGTAAATACGTAGTTAAAGTCCAATCAGCGTCCACTCATATAATCAGCACAGGAATCAACAAGACGGGAGTGGAGGTTGATATTACATATGGTCTGTGATTTAACTTAAATAAGCACTCACGCATGTCTGCCCAAACACTATATGCGTCTCGCTCTCTTTCTTTCCTCCTCCTAATTGGGGTTGATAAAGGATCTGTCATCCATGAAAAAAGCCCCCCCACTGTGTGGCTGCCTTACCTATGAATGACCAAGACCCAGATGTGGCGGATTATAGCTGTGAATGTGCGTCACAGCGAAATGCCAGCAGTCACTTGAGAGTGGTTTCATAAGGGGGTGTTTGCACTTGTCTTACTTTTCAGACGGTCTGCTAACCCCGGGGGTGGAATGGACCGGGTGAGGCTAATGATCAGCTTCGGTACTGATGGAACGCGGAGGGCTGAAGTGAATGGTTCAATAAAATCAGTCATAAACCTGGACAGAGGTGACATGTGGTCACAAGCGAGTGACTCAATAGAAAGGGTTCCTGAGCAGCTCAATGGAACTGTTGGTGACACATGAATAATTGATATTCCTTTATGAAGAGAGGATGTATTACTCATGGTGGGGGTGGTAACGTTGGTCTGTCAGGTCACTTAGTCCGTCTTGATAGATCTGTACATACATGTTAGCACGCTGACATTTGCTAAAGGGCACCAAACACCGAGTACAATTTCCAGTCATTGCCTTGAAAGTTGGTAGAGAATGTCCTCATCTGGATGACTTTATATTTTTTACAATATTTTTATCGACCCTCTTAAATTTTCATTCGGCGCCATCCTCAGGTCAAGACTTACAATTTTCCAGTGTTTGTTTTTTTAATGATCAAATATCTGCAAAATTAATAACATTCTGATTAACTTCAATTAGGTGTTTGGTGCAAGTTTAGAAATGTTAGCATGCAGACACAATCCCGATTACATAGATGTGTGTCTGGCCTTTTCGCCTTTATTTGACATTATAATGCAGCTTTTATTGAAAGCCGCAACCATCCTGCGAGAGAGTGAAATAAGTCCAGCAAATGTACGATTTGCAAAGGCTGTTTTGAGAGAACTGATTGGCTGCTTCTCGTTTTGTAATCAGTATGCAAAATGAGTCAATTCCCCCCTTTTAATTATTGCCAGGCTGGTTGTCAATCGTCCCTGCGAATGTTCCTTGTCCAAAAGACCTTGTACAGAACATTGCGGATCTGATCCACTTTATCAACCCTGATGGTCGCCATGGCAACAGTGGCAACATCCAGGCAGCTCATGAGGGGCCATTAGCAACACAAGGACTTTCAGCAGCAGCAAAACAATGAGAAATATACGAGGTGAACGCACGTAGATAAAACCCCTAGAAGTGTAAATACTTCTGATGAACCAGTCAGGGTGCGTGCTGCCAAAGAACGTTGCATATAATTCCTGCATTGTAATTCTGATATGATTTACTGCCTGTTTCATGGATAAACATGTTTTTAGTACCTTATATTTAAGTGACTCCATGCACACATAATGCAAACTACATCAACGTGCTTTTTTCCAACAGGTACGCATCAATTTCACATTTGAGTTCAATTTCATGCAATTATTGATAATGCACATGAGAAAAGGGGGCAGATTATTATGCAGGGAATCTGAATGTGGATTTTAAAAGGACTGCAACAAAAGAAATCTGAAAGGATATTATCGCGTACATCTGCAATGAACGTCCTTCCGAGCAGAGGTTATGAAAATGGGCTGTTCATACAGGAGCGCTGTGCCACATCTCGTTGTCCGCATGACCTTATTTTGTCTTTGCTCAGGTTAGTGCCGTTGCCAGGATACTATTTCCTATGGCAACACTTGAGACAGCAAGGTGAGCAGCTCTGAAAAGATTTAGGTAACTGGCTGCTCTGTATCCTGCAGACCGGAAGTCCGTACATGACCATACAAAAGCCCAACATGCACAGACACACACACAGACACACAAGCAGCCCTCAAATTTGTGTTTGGCTCAGTGCTGTAGCTGATACAAACACAACAAAACGACTTCCTGTTCAACTCAGCCATGATTGATTTTAACCTCAGAGGTTATTTCATGTTAGGTTTTCACATAGAAGTGACACAGTGTGACTATCTCTTTAGATATAGTCACAGTAGAACATACTGTTCAACAATGATTACTTCCCTGCAATATTCATTCTTCTGCAGGAAACTCAAGTTCCATCTCTATTAAAAGTAAAGTGAGAACAGCACTTACTGACGTCCATTACAGCTATGGAAGAAAGACTTGTTTTTAACATATGTTATGTGAATGGTAGCAATTTCCGATTCCATATTCATTGCTGCACACAGCGGACGCCATCTGCATGAGACCACACTGCCACCATTTGATGCAAGAGTGTTACTACCTCAGTTTCACCATTTCCTCTCCCTGTTGAGAAGTACACTCAAAAACCACTTTGTTGGAAACACCTCTGGTTTCACTCCTGTCAGCTCAGAGCAGAGGCTGCAGTGGACACAGGCTCATCGAAACTAGACAGTTGACAACTGCTGAGGCTGCAGATGGTCGGGTCAGACAACATGAATTCAAACACCCAAAGTGCCTTAGACCATGCAGGCTGCTGCTGGTGGTGCTGTGATGGTGTGGAGGTTTTTTTTCTTTCCAGAAGCTTTAATGCCACAGCCCATTTGAGTATTGTTTCGGACCATGTGCATCTCTTTCTGTCCACTGTTTTCAACTACTTTCTGCACCATGTCACAAAGATCCAGTCACCAGATCTGGATCCAGTGGAAAAAGAGATTGGCAGAATAAATGTGCAGCTGACAGATCTGCAGAAATCTTGCACAATGCATGCCACGGAGAATTATGTTTGTCATGTTTTAAGCGCTGTTAGTATGGTGTTCCTAATAAAGTGTGGCTGAGTCTATAAAGAAATGCCTGCATGTGTCTCTTGGTGCTCAAATCAAAACCTGAAAAGCATATATCTCATTTATCCCTGACCCTGCTCCCATTCAGACCCTACAATCTAAGACTTTCTGTCCCACTTCCATATTGCACACAGACCAAGGATGTTGGAATTACAGAACAAAGTGGGCCAACATGGACGGCTTTCTTCTCGCAGGAGCTTGCATATCGCCAGGGTCATTGCTGGACTTAAACAGCTTGACAGGATGCAGGGACGTCATCGGAGCAGCGCCGCGCCTACACTCGCTCATTGACCATCAACTCTGCCGAATTCAGACAATGAAAGGAGAATGTCAGGGATGAAGGCTCTTCATCAGTGGGACTCCATTATGACTCATTTGTACGATACACCCACTGTCTCTCTTTACTGTGCAAAGCTTCCCATTGTGCGGCTGAATGTGTCTCACCCAGCACTCGAGAGATGAGCACCGGGTCTCATCCTTTTGAGTAATGGGTCCACAACACAAGGATGTCAGCAGTCTGTGAACAGCGGTTACAAAATATGAGCGCGAAATTAATTAGACTGCCCGTGCAGCTCGGTGGGGGTGATCGATTTATGAAGATAGCTGAGCACAAAAGAGGAGGAAGCAGGGGAAATCTGTCTTTTTATTATTGTTGCTGACAAACCTGAGTGAGCTTAAGTATCACTGCATCAGAAGTGAGGCACGTTTGTGTGTTTTCTCCAAGTTCGCATGATGCTACACTGGGACTTGAGACCTGCAGCGTGAACTTGTTGTGTAGCCTGCTGCAGGGTTCAAGGCCCCACTGACCTAAGATAGGAATCGTTAGTTGAAAAAGAGGATGAATAAATGAATTTAGTGCAAAAAGAGCACAACTTCCCTTTCATGCAACTTGGCAGAATAGTGGAGAAAGTACTCAAACATAATAACACAACAACAAAAAATCTATTTAAGAAAAGATACATGAGAAATTCACTTAAGTACAGTAATTAATTAAATGTACTTTGTTACATCACACCACTGCTAATTAGTTCTGCAGGAGACACATAATCAAAATCATATATTGCCTTTATTTCACAAGAAACACGTCTATGAAATATTGCATTAAAAAAAACAAAGTAATGCTTTATTTTCTGGGTTCATGGTTAAAAACATGGTGTAAATGATGCTGTTTCAAGTGGAATTTGAATGCTGTTTACCCTGAAACTACTACAGTGTTTTGTGGACTCAAACACTTCACCCACCTTTCCATCGGCATAGTGGTGAGTAAAATAAAATGTGATTGATTGATTGATTGATTGATTGTTTTATTGATTGATTGATTGATTGTTTTATTGATTGATTGATTGATTGATTGATGATCCAGTAACATTCCACACACACACACACACACACGAACACACAAATACACACACACACACACACAGATTAGACTTTGCTGTGTTTTTGTTTACATGTTGCTGCAGCTCCAGCACTGACGGCCCCTCACCACATGGTGGCAGCAGCCGGAGCCTCACATTCCAGAGGTGGGCGCTTCTCTGTCCACGCCCAGTCGCCGACGTCCTCCTCAAATTTCCGCATAGTGGGTCTCGGACCTGTGGAGCCGAACTTCCCTCCGTCTTCACTGTCCCGTCCTGCGCCTCCAGTGACACAGCCGCGGGCACCATGGCCCGGTATCTGCTGAGGTTGAGCCTGAGGAGATGCATCGCCTCTCAGATCAGGATGGCATCTGATCAGGTAGAAGAAAAACGTGCTGCTCCGCTGACAGGAGACGCTTTCCCCCTGTTAGCATGTAGCTAAGATCTGCAACTTGGCATTGGTCGCAGCCTTGATGAAGCTAGCGACGCTAAGCTAGCTGCTAACCTGTGAGTGTTTGCCACTAGATGACGACGTGTGCATGTGAAGTTTGCATCAGTTTTGCTCATGGCTGCAGGTTCATGTGAATTGTTTTTGCAACCATCCACTGTGAACTTGAGTAAAGCAGCTGTGTCACTGCAGAGGTGCAGCCCTGCTGTTATGTCATGTCCCAGACAATGACATGTGTGCATGTTTATGTCGAACATATGGAAAAAGTCTGCCTAGACAGTAATTCATGTAAAGCACAAGGCGATATGTTCCCTAGCATTTACAGGTGTGTCTCTTATTGCAGAGTCAGCATGAAAAAGCAATATATTGAAATACTTACAATCGGCTTCAAAATGTCTTCAAATGAGAATTGAGATTTGTTCTATTTATAATAACTTTAATTATAGAGCACTTTTCAAAAAAGTACTTTACTGCAAAAGTGAAGGAATCACCTTTTATTAAAAGAGAATATTCATTTGAAAGAATTCAAAAAGACATGAAATTCTTTTAAATTCATTTTAAAAAATACAATTCTACAAAATATGAGTAAAATCAGGAAAGGCTCTCTGATGAGTGTTTTAACAAGGGATTTAAAAGATTTTTGTTTATTTGTTGTGACAGAGACTGTTTTTGTTTGTTTATTTCATACCGATTTGAGAAAGTTAGGTTTACATCATATGACATTTTATTCAACAGGCGGATATTTAAGACAATGGTCTGCTGTTGTGTAGTCAGTCTGAGCAGATAGCGTGTACTCAGATAAGTGAGAGTTAACGTCAGGTCCAATGTACAAACTGCTTTGGAGTCCTAGCAATTCAAATGCAAGTGAAATGCTGATTCTATTTCTGATTTACAACTTGAGACTACTTCTACTTTATTGTCCCAGAGGGGAAAGTTGTTTTGCAGCGTGGCAAAAGTACAAAAACTCAAGAAAGAAACATTAAAATACATCAATACATCAATAAAACTGTTGTTAAAACAAAAAATAAGACAGTCATCAGGAAACAGGAAACAGGAAATAAACTAGGTCATCGGCTTGAGTTATGAAATAATCTTTCCACCTGTTGGTCTTTGGTAATCTGTATCTTCTGCCTGAGGGACGCTGTAAGAAGATTTCTCAAGTCTTGGCTGTAGCTCTCTTACCAAAGGTGAGAGACGGGTCAGGTAACTTAACACCGATGAACTTACAGGCAACCTGGAGTGTGCTGCAACTTATCTTGTTCCCGAAACAGAGATTACCAGTAAAAGGATAAACATATTCACTAGCTTGTAATATGATTCCAATTTGCACAATGGTAAATGAACCTATTGTACTTTATGGGGTTAGAAGAATTGGACAGGTTCTTTGCACATGTAGAATCTTTGTGTAACAAATGAAATCTAACGAATTTCCTCTGCTTATTCCAGCTTGGTGAGTTAGGCAAGGGAGCGGGCAAAGGTGGGGGTGGAGGAGGCTCCGTGAGGGAGGCGGGCGGTGCCTTCGGGAAGAGGGGAGCAGTGGAGGAGGAGCGGTACTTCAGGTGAGTTGTAGCTGCTTTCAGACGTGCACTGACGTCCAGACATTTTCCTGCAATCTTTTGGAGGGGCTGTGTGTGAGAACGCAAATGTCACATATAAAAAAACAAACAAACATGCAATTTCATTTCCACCTGCAGGCAGAAGGAGAAGGAGCAGATGGAGGCGCTGAGGAAACATCACGTGGAGGAAATCGAACACCACAAAAAGGAGATTGAGCGCCTGCAGAAGGAGATCGACCGACACAAGGGCAAAATCCGAAAGCTGAATCACGACGACTGAGGCGGAGCGGGAGGCCCATCGCCTGTGCTCCTACAAGCTGTCCCAGACCCATAGTCATTGATAAACAGATAGATTGATTTTTTTTGTTTGTTTTTACTGCTGGTCAAGGCAGGTCCTGTATCAGACATGATACTGACGGCATGGACATTTTAAAGAAAAACAATAAAGCACTTCCATATACACATGCAATGAAAGCTGTGAAACATGTGTGATTCATTATATTTAATCCTCATGTGCTCTGACAAAATGTCGGTTGTTTATTATGCATTGAAGAAAAACTCCTAAAGTGCAGATTGTGCGGAAAGGTGCATTGTTATTGGCGGGAAGTCGCGTCAGTCAGAGTTCAAGCTCCGCGGTTGGGTGGTTGCAAATGAAGCGCTCGTTTTGATTCCCAGCGCCGCCCGCGGACACGTCTCTTCGGTGCCACTCGGCTTGAGGAGCAAATCCACACACGGTAGGGATTAAACCGCGGTTGTATTCCACCCAAGGATTTTTAAAATGTCTTCCTCTATTGAATCGAGCCTTGTGTAAAAGATATAACTTAAAAAAAACACTCCTATGCATTTAACGGGACAAACCAGGACGTGTGTCCGGACAGTGAAAACAAACGCACCCGCTTCGCTCCGCGGTATTCTCTCCCCCTCTCGTCCAACTCTCGCGATGTTTGCGGAGCGGTGGCGTTGTTCGGGCGAGCCGACGACGAGACCGTAGCTGTCTGGAAATCAGTCCTGTGGCTCCGACTCAAACATCTGCTCCACACTACACTTTCCCCCCGCGTCCCACGGTGCAATCGCCCCGCGTCGAACCCGCGCCCCGCTCACTTTTCGGAATCAAACCGGTGAGTCGCGCTAACTGTCTGATCGCGGGCGTGTGCGTTTGATTTGCGAAATGTGTCCGCACGGCGAGGCCCTGCGCGTCAGCCCGTTAGCCTAGCCTGCAAGCTAACACCCCGCACCAGCGGGTTTTACTGGAGACACTTCAGATAGATTTTGTTCTGGGAAACTGGGAAACGCGTTTTAAATGATCGCGGAAGTCACGAGGAAACGCGTTGTACGTGCCGATGTGTAAATGTAACGCGTCCTCGTTAGCTAGCTACATAGCCGCATGTGAAGGGGGCGGGACGGTGGAGGTTTATTTAGTTGTTAGCTTCATGTCTTTTTCACTTCTATTGTTATGATCTTCATAATTCTAATATCATTATTTATAGCGTTTTCTTTTTTAACTCTGCGCAAACCCGATACTTCGGTTAAAAAGAAAAGGCAAAGCGGGTTTATTTATGAAGCACCTTCCACACAGAGGTGAGTCCCTGGTGATCCACTGGGAGATTAAAAAAAACACACTCAAATTTAATAAGAGGTAAAAAGGATTAATCTGTCAAAATTGTATAATATATAATAAAATAGAGACTGGAGAATAATAATTAAATTAGCATAGAGATGCAATGATGGTGTGACCTAAAAGTTGTTCACCTGGTTTTATGTACAGTGATATTTTTGCCATATTTGATAATTGGAGAAATATACAATCAAAGTGTAAACACAAGGAACTTTAGAAATGGAAGGCAATAAGTACAATGTAATGAGAATATTTATGCTGTAACAACATTGCACGTGTGTGCAGTTGAAATCGCACTGATAGAAATGTGTTATTGTCGAGCGACAGTAGTTGAAAAGCCAGATACACAAGTTGTGTGTAGTCGACTGGGAGCAGTGCTGGTTCTACAGTCTGCAGGACGTCAATAACATCCTAATGAATGTTGTCTTAATGAAAACAGTTTGAAATAATGTCTGCAGGATTAACTTGTTCTTAATGCGTTGTTTTTCTTGGATTCTGTGCGATAGGAGAATGGCTGCCGCCGAGGTGAACGGTAGTTCTGCCCCGGCAAAGGAGGAGGAGGAGCCGATGGATGTGACGACAACGCACACGGAGAACTACCAGACGCTCATTGATGCTGGGCTGCCCCAGAAAGTGGCTGAAAGTCTAGACAACATCTTTCAGACAGGTGGGTGGTGGCTGCTTTGGCTCCTACAGTAAAGATTGGTGACTGTGACTTGGCAGCAAAATTGACCGTGCCTTGCTCCTGTAGGCTTGGTGGCGTATCTCGACTTGGACGAGAGGGCCATCGATGCTCTGAGGGAGTTCAACGAGGAGGGAGCGCTTACTGTGCTCCAGCAGTTCAGAGAGAGCGACCTGTCCCATGTACAGGTAGCCACATGGATGGATTACAATGTTGTTGTTTTTTTGTATTTCTGTGCTGTTTAGTTTCATGGAAAGTGTTGTCTCATTTCTTCTTAATGTAGAATAAGAGTGCTTTCCTGTGTGGAGTCATGAAAACATACAGACAGAGAGAAAAACAAGGAAGTAAAGTACAGGAGTCCACAAAGGGCCCAGATGAGGCGAAAATTAAGGTAAACAAACTCATGTAGTGGAACTTTGTTGTTTAAAATGTCATATAATAGAAGCCTCTCGAACCATGGAGCTCAGTTCATGTTTTTGTGTGTGTTTTCAGGCTCTGCTGGAGCGGACAGGATACACTCTGGATGTCACAACAGGGCAGAGAAAGTATGGCGGTCCCCCACCGGAGGATGTATTCAAAGGAGTGCAACCAGGGATTGGAACTGAGGTAGATGACTAGATAAATTCTGAAATCTGTCAAACCTAATTTCAAGGCTTTACTGCCTTTTAAACGGGTGATGTTAATTCTCTGCTGCTTTATATCATCCACTGAGAATACTTAATATCACGCTGTACAATTTGCATTGCAAATCCTTGAACTTCTCCACCGGATTATCTCTTCTTCATCAGGTGTTTGTTGGAAAAATCCCACGAGACTTGTACGAGGATGAGCTGGTGCCACTCTTTGAGTCCGCTGGTGCAATCTGGGACCTCAGGTTAATGATGGACCCTCTCTCTGGGCAGAACAGGGGTTATGCCTTCATCACATACTGCAACAAGGACGATGCACAAAAGGCTGTAAAGCTTGTAAGTGATCTGGGAGGGTAGTTGAAAAACTACATCGGTGTAAAATACAAACATGAAGAACAAAAAAAAGAGTTTGTTTGTCTTTCCATTTTGTTTTCAGTGTGATAATCATGAAATCCGCCCTGGCAAGTACTTGGGAGTATGTATATCTGTTGCAAACAATCGCCTGTTTGTCGGATCAATTCCAAAGAACAAGACAAGGGAAAGTATATTGGAAGACTTCGGCAAAGTTACAGGTCAGGTCCAAATACACAGAGATCCTATGCCATGCAGGATATGTGGGGCTTGATTCTTTGCCTTAATATGAAATCAAAGACGCTGTATTCATCTTACAGAGGGTCTCCAGGAGGTGATACTGTACCACCAGCCTGACGACAAGAAGAAGAACCGTGGCTTCTGTTTCCTGGAGTACGAGGATCACAAGTCCGCAGCACAGGCTCGCCGCCGCCTGATGAGTGGCAAGGTCAAGGTGTGGGGGAACGCCGTCACTGTGGAGTGGGCTGACCCTGTTGCTGAGCCAGACCCAGAGGTCATGGCCAAGGTTAGCAATGTTCATGTCTTATTGCTATGCGCTTGAGAAGACTGCAACCACACTCTGTATGACAATCTTGTTTTGAATCTACATAGGTGAAGGTGCTCTTTGTGAGGAAGCTCGCCACCGCGGTGACTGAAGAACTTCTTGAAATGGCGTTCTCTCAGTTTGGAAAGCTGGAGCGAGTAAAGAAACTCAAAGACTATGCTTTTGTTCACTTTGAAGAAAGGGATGCTGCTGTTAAGGTGTTTTTTTTTTATTTTTTTATTCCTTTGACAAGATATCATCTCATGATGATGTGTCTTTAACTAACCCCTAACTCTTCTGCTATGTTAAGGCAATGGATGATATGAACGGTAGGGAGCTTGGAGGAGAGTCAATTGAGATTGTTTTGGCAAAGCCTCCAGACAAGAAGAGGAAAGAGCGCCAAGCAGCTCGGCAGACCACCAGGAATTCAGGGTGAGTCGTGACACATGGCTTGTTCTGTTTGACCTGTTTACATAATAAGGAATCAATAAATGTTACACTGTCCTTACCGCTGCAGGTATGACGACTACTACTACTACCCACCTCCACGCATGCCACCACCAGGCCGAGGTAGGGGTCGTGGGGGCCGAGGGGGCTATGCTTACCCACCAGATTATTATGGATATGATGACTACTATGATGACTACTATGGTTACGACTATCATGACTACCGTGGTGGCTATGAAGATCCTTACTATGGCTACGATGATGTGTACAGCATGAGGGGCCGTGGTACACGTCCCAGCAGGGGAGGTCCTCCTCCACCTAGGGCTCGTGGAGCACCACCAGCTCGTGGCCGCGGTGGCTACGCCCAAAGAGGCCCACCCCTAGGTGGTCCCAGGGGTGGCCGCGGGGGGCGCGGAGCCCCTTTCCAGCCACAGAGGGGCCGTGGTCCTCGTGGGGCCAGAGGCAATCGTGGGGGAAATGTCGGTGGAAAAAGGAAGGCAGACGTGTTTAACCAGCCTGACTCCAAGCGCCGCCAGACCAACAACCAACAGAACTGGGGGTCCCAGCCCATCGCCCAGCAGCCCCTGCAGCAGGGGGCCGACTATTCTGGTAACTATGGTTACAGTAATGACACCCTGGAGTTTTCACAGGATTCTTATGGGCAGCAGTGGAAGTAGATGCACCCAAAGGTATTTGGCAAAGTGGCAACAAAAAAAGAGAAAAACAACAAAAAGGAAAAAAAATCAGGAGATTGGCGACAATTTTTTGAATCACTTTTTATTCATCATCCCTCATGAAAAAATGTCTGTATATATCTCAGAAAAACGGACAGACCCCAGAATTGGCTCAAGATGATTGGCTGGAAAGCCTTTTGGCTGAAGAAATGAGCGTAACCGTTGTGGTGAATCATTTGTTACTTCTACGGTTACATTGGGACATGTGTCTTTAGAAAACACACAAAATCCTTTTATTGTTACTTTTTGTTCCTGATTCTTTTAAAGCCAACAATGAACATTTTCAAAAAAGTGGACATTCATTTCGAAAAAAGTCTGAAAGGACATTAAATAATGATATTGCCTTGCAGGAGTTTTTGTCCATGCCCCCTTCCCCCCCCCCTCTCCTTCTTGTACTCCCTTTATTTGTGGTTTCTCATAGTTGCTTAGGGACTTGCTTGTAAATAAATGCTTATGGTTAGAGCTTCATATTTCATTTTTTGCAATGGTGGAGAAAAGAATCCACAGGAAGGAAGAAAACAAAGGTTTTGTAATGTTCAAAGTGTATGCCTAGCATTTCTAGAGATAGGAAAAAAAATTGTGTTTTTTTTTAAACTGATACCATAACTTCCTATGTTTTCTTTGAACTTTCCCAATAGGATTTGGTTTGGCTTACCTTAAGAGCCATAGCAGTTTGTTCTCTGATGGTCTTTGTATTTATAACTTTTACGTTTGTTCCGTTTCAATAAAACTCAGCTGAGCATCAGTCAATTGTCAGATACTCAAATTCAGTGTTGTCATTCAGTAATTGATTTGATTATTTTTATTTTTTTACCTCAATTCTCACATTTGGATGAAGATCTTCTTTTCCCGCTCAAATTTTCTTTTCCTCAAAGGATAAACCCAAAAGGCTGAAATTGTGCAGTCAGACAACGGGACAAGAGAACTTGGAAGGTGTTTGGAGGACACAATGATTAAACAGGATTTTAACCTTTTATTTTTCAGTGCATGTTACATCTCAGAATCTGCACTCAGAATTTATACAGTGATACCAACAACCATTAAAGGACTAAACAGTGACCAGTGTGACTCCTTGCCATTGTCCAAGATTGTGCCCATCTTTGTCCTTTAGCCTACCTTCACTAAATGCTGCTCTAACTCATGATTATTTAATTATAAGTACATTTTTGCCAAAAATTCTACTATTGGAAATCCTTCATTTTACAGTTTGCCTCAAATGGTTCCTCCCTGTTTTTCACCTCATCCTTGATTGTATCTCCACTCAGATTCAGCCAGAGAAACGTTTTGGCCAAGGAAGTGCATTTCAAGTTAAAAAGTATAGTCGAGGAATGTTGTGTTGTTATACAATAGAAGTAATCTCGTAAAAAGTAAGTGTTTTAAAACAATTTCCTGTGTGAATTTGGTGTTTGTACGGAAACATCTACTGAAACATATACTGTGTTCGCCTGTCTGAATAAACATATAAGATGAGGACAATCTTGGACACTGGTGAGATGGTACTCACACTGGTATGGACCTGAAACACCTTGACAACACATTTGAATGGATTTGTTTGCCGAGTTGTCTCCCAATTCAGTTTTAGTTCCAAAATCTGCGCCTCGTCTCAGCTTTTGAAGACACCAAGGATCTGACCATCCAAAGGGTTAAAACTCTTGAGACAATTTCACCTGTTAAAAATGTTTTTAGCAACTGCCTTTTGGTACCATGGTATCATTGTATTTTGTTTCATGTGTCTGTCCTCTTATTCCAACCTGCCTAGGTGGAGAAGCATTGAGGGCGGCACCACTAGCATGAGGGACTCACCTGAACGGTACTCAAGGGTGAGCTCGCCTTGCACAGAGTACTGTCTCCTCTCCTGTAGCTAATTGTTATCTCTGGAGAAACACTAGCTATAATTATACTTTGTTCTTTTTTTCTTTTTTTTTTTTTGTTTCCTCACTTACTTTACTGTAATGCGAATCAAGCTTTTATTTTTATTTTGGAGGGGTGTGATTTTTCTTTTTTCCCCAGGATATGAAGATTAAAAGTCACTAAAGTTGACTGAAGAATCATTGAAAAATATTAAATTAATTGTCTCGTCAGCATTTTTCTGGGAGAAAAGTGCACATTTCCCTCACATAGTGCATATTGTTCCAAGTTAAAGAGCCAAAAAGCATTTATCTTTAGACTGGATTTAACAGCCAAAAGGCACAGTCAAGGATTTGGTAAGCGTTACAAACCCTGCAAGCACCTGTTGCCTGTCTTGGCTCACTGCACCAAAATGACCTCGGCTTCTTCCCAGTGCACACACACACACACACACACACTCAGTGAATAGAGGTGGGGTGGATGTTTCCTCTCCTACACCACTAGAGGAAGCTGTTCGTCATCAGCACGGCCGCTGCTCCATTGTCCCAATAAACGATGCTGCATTTTTGGCCATTTTGACAGTTGTAAATGTGTTAATTAATACACAAATAATTACTATTTGAGCTGCTTGTCAAATGTATTAAGATCTCAGTGGGGACAGTGGGCTAAAAATAGATGCAATTGACAGATTTCAGAACAATGGATTTCCCTCAAAACTGGTGTATGTACCTTTTAACACCACCAGATGGTAGTAGGAGAGCCGCATTATTTATAGTACACAGGTAAGACGGGGGTGTGGGGACCACAGCAGCTTCTTGTATCATGTCACACACATTTTGGTTTGTATTCAAGTGCCATCAAATGCTGGAGTGTCTTTAAAACAGCGTCTCATATCAGAACTGTCTTTATATGTTGCCTCTTGTCACCAGGCAGTAAAGGAGCTGCCCCCATCCATGTGAATGAGTTCACACTAATGGAAGGGACTGATTGGTAAGATTGTTCATTATCTGAACTCATTCTCAGAAAAGTCTCATGTTTCTGTTTTTTGGCTCTTTTGTTCTATTTGAAAACAAAGTTTGGTGTCCTAGTTGTCTCTTTATGACGTGCTTACTTCCCAGAGTAAGTTCTGAAAGTCACAAAACTGGCACATATATTTTTCTAATCTAACATATTACAAACTTTAGAGATTTTTCAATGTTTTCGTCTGTGTGGCCTTTTTTCTTTTTAGCTCTGAGCCTGGGGATGGTCCTCCACAAGGTGCACCTTGAGAATGATGTACCTGAGGTCCAGAGCAACCGCACGAGCCGGCTTCGCTGTGTTCAGAACAGCAGGCGACTGAGGTGAGAGGTAATTGCGGATAAGTTTCCACCTTCAGTCTCTTTTTCAATGAAAATGGGAACAAAAGTTACCTCCATAACTATTCAATCAAACCTAATTGCTAAGCCAAAAAAACCTTGAGATCACAAAATCATCATCTCCCTTTCAGAAGAACAATGAATCAGAGCGAAAAAAAACTAATCAAAGCCTGTCCCTCATTGTTCCCACATTAAAATCTGATAGATCCAGATTATTTTTTATCAGCACCAAATTGCCCACACCTGAAGAGATCTGTCCATGAAAAATGCCTGATATCTTTCAACAAGATCCATTAATTATTTCCTGGGAATGTTAAAGAAAATCCTGGATCTGTCCCTTTGTCCGGATCTGCTCCAAAACATAATGGGTTCTGACTTGGCCCATCTCCCATCCTTCCAAGTTTTGTGGAAATCTGTTCAGCAGTTTGTGTTTAATCCGGCTGACAGACAGGTGAAAACCTCCACAACCTCGGTGGAGTTAACTTATAGTGATGAGAGAGTTAATTTACAACAGTAATTATGCAGTAAATTAGTCCTGAGAAATCCATTCTAATGTGTTCTGTTATCTTTCACTGCAGAGGCCTGGGAGGATGCAGCCGATGGTGGTGTCAGGATCCAGAGCTCGGTCCAGCAGACTGCTGCTCCCTCGTCCAGCTCAAAGAATCTGAACTGTAAAAAGAAATCATGTGTTTTTCTTGATTGTTCAATACATTTATTTCCAAAGTGAACCTGTGTGTTTGTATTTTTTTACAAAGGCTTTTTAATATGTGATATTTAATTTACAGCATTTTAACATCTTTAACTGTGACTTGTGGGGGTCTTATTGGAAAGTTATTCAGAAGTTGTGCGCTCCACATTCAGAGCAGTTGGATGAATGATGGGTGAACAAACCTAATCGGTGCTGGACTAGAACTCGCTGACCCTGGATACCCGGGGTTTAAAGGGCCAGTCCTGATGGAAAGGGCGGGAAGTGATAAATGTCTGCCCCATGTGCTCCTCGGGTTTGACCTTTTTTATTCCAGAAAAATCCAGACCAATCTCTAGTTTCCTCTGGAGGCGTGTTGATGTGAAATCCGGCTGTACTGTAGTTTGAAAACACGCTGACGTGTTCCAGTGTCTGACTCCTGCTCATGAATCAGTCTGCTCTTTAAATAACACGTTTATTTTAAACTCCTGGAAATGTAGCGGGACTTACAAACAGAACGTTTGAGCTAACCCGGAAGCGAATTCTCATTCAGTTCCGGCCTTTTCGAAATAAAGCACAATGCAGTATTTTAATTAGATAGCAAACAAATAAGTTTTGTAAAAGCTTCGCAGCCTTCGTCCTCATATTTACTGCAAGTTTTAAACCATCTCCGTGAGCTACAATTCATTTCACGTTTTTAAACCTTGCTCTTTTTCTTTTCTTTAAAAAATAAATAAATACCGATTCAAATATATAATTTAATATTTCCACAGAGTAAACGGCCCGTGTATAAATAAACCTGAAGTATTAGAAGAACTATTTTAAACAAAGTTCACACAAAAAAGTTTTCGATCAAATTAGCTCTGGGGTCACGTGGCGCCGCTACGTCAGATGTAAACCAGGGGCAAGATGGCGGCCGCCGGAGGAGAGCCTTCTGAGATTGTATCGGATGAATTATTTCAAAACTTCTACACGGAGGTACCAGGAAGCTCGCGTGGATTCGTGTGTGTTGAAAGTTGTTGTCGCTCCGCATTCGTCGGCTGACGTGTGTTTCTCAGCCGCGTTCGGGATTGTCGTGTACGAGGCCTCGCAGACGTGAGCATCGGCTAACGACAACAAGCTAACGTGTTCCTACCCAATGCTAGCAGCCGCACCACTGGAGATATGTCTTGATACACGTTCCCTGTAACTTACACAGACCCACAAAGTTTAAATTGTACCTAAATGTGAGGCGTTGTTTGCTCCCCCTTTAAAGTGACTGTATCCGGGGTACCCTCATGCTACATTCAATTCATATTTAGCAAACAAACCAGGTGACACATCCAGGAGAGAAACAGACTTCCATGACTGTTAGTCCCTGGTGTGTGGGGGGGGGATAATGAGCAGTGACAGTGCAGCTTCAGACACAGTGTGTGGTTGTGTGTTTTATCTGTCAAACAGGTGAAGCAGATCGAGAAGAGAGACTCTGTGTTGACCAACAAGCAGCAGATAGAGAGGCTGCTCCGACCTGGAGCCTCCTACTTCAACCTCAACCCGTTTGAGGTGAGTCCACAGGGGGAGAAGTTCCACTGCTACTGGGAACTACTGCTCAGACTCTGTAGGGAACTAAGTAACGAGAGAGGGCTTTTAAACACAAGGCCATGAATAGTTTTTTAATCCTACAACGTCCAGTAAACAAAAAGAAACTAAAGTGTTTCACAAATACATTTGTAGGTTTTTCCTGATAAACAACAAGAAGAACTTTCCCCCCAGTTAATCTGCCTCAGTTTCTTTAAAGGGATGGTTCACTGAAAAATGAAAATTCACTCATCTACTCAGCACTATGCCCATGGAGGGTGGGGGAAGTGTTTGAGTCCACAAGACAACAGCGTTACAGCAGAATCTGATACACTTGAAGTCGATGGTGACGGAGACTTCAGACGTAATAAAACAACAGGAAAAAAACCTACAACATGCCCTCATGCTGCTCGTGTGGTGTCATCCAAGTGCCCGCAAGCCCCGACATTCAAATTCCACTCGAAACGAGGTCATTTCCACCGTGTTTGAAGTCTAACTGCCTCTGATAGCTTCCTCCGAGGTGTGTTCACAGAACCTGGGACACACCATCTTGTGGTTACGTCCGCTAGCTTAGCCACTTCCAGTAGTGGACTTTTAGGCTTTAAACACGGTGTAAATAACCTCGTCTTGAGTTGAATTTCAATGTCTTGCAGACACTTGGGTGACACCACACGAGCAGTGTGGAGGCATGTTGTGTTTTTTTCTGTTTTAATATGCCTGAAGAAGATGTCGCCTGGGCTAAAACACTGTTCACCCCCGAAACTTCTAAAGTGTTTTGTGGACTCAAACACTCCATCCACCCCTCCATCGGCATAGTGGTGAGTAGATAATGAATGAATTTTCATTTTTGAGTGAACTATCTCTGTAATGTCTTCATGCAATCACAGAGTGACTCTGAGAACCCTCAGTTGCAGGAGTATCTTCTTTTCTGCTGAAGATACATGTGGCTCCTCATCATTCATGACGTTTGTTTGGTGTCGTTTAAGACAAGAACCCAAACAGCTCAAGTCCCTTAAACTTCTGCATATTACTTTGTGTTTTAATGAAGGTTTTTTTAGAATTCAGAAGAACAGCTTTTTGCTCAAAACATCACCTTGGTTTCGTGTCTTATTTGGGGAAAAGAATCTGTCAGTAAAATGTTGTTGTATTTTCCAGGTGCTGCAAATTGACCCCGAGGCAACAGATGATGAATTGAAGAAAAGATTTCGGGCGGTAAGCAGAAGAAGAGAAGTGTCGGAATAAATCATTTCAGTGTTTCTTCGTCGTTTTTGTTCCTAATTTCCTTTTTGTCTCTTCACTATGCAGTTGTCCATTCTGGTCCATCCGGACAAAAATCAGGGGGATCAAGATAGAGCACAGAAGTCCTTTGAAGGTAAATCCCTTCCACTTGTTTTTGACTTTTTATGTCAACAGTGAAATAGTAGATCCTGAAAGTACGTAGTGAGTTTAAGTTCTCCTGGTTATCTCCCTGTGTTCTAGCTGTGGACAAGGCATATAAACTCCTACTGGACCCCGAACAGAAAAAAAGAGCCTTAGACGTGATCCATGCAGGAAAGGAATATGTGGAGCATATGGTGAGTGTTCATCACATCCCCTCACTGTTCATCCTCTCATTCTCTAGCTTCTTGTTTCTTCTGACTGGTATCTACATTTGCTTTATTTTCTGCCGCTTTTCAACAGGTAAAAGAGAAAAGGAAACAGCTGAAGAAAGAAGGGAAATCGCAGGATATGGAAGAGGATGATCCTGAAATGGTGAGACAGTCATAACATGTTTTAATGAGATGGGATTGAAAATAGAATGACCTAAATCAAAACTGAACTGAAAGAGACACAGAATATTAAATTGAACAATTTAAAATTTGAAAAGGATTTGAAAACAAAAGGGTTTTATATTAAAAAACTATACTTCATATTTAAATAATGCTTTATCATACAGGTCCAGAATCTTAGTTCTAATTCCGTAGAAACTTCCCACATAATTACCTAATAATAAGCGGTTATTTAGCTGTTCATTTCTAGGATGTTTACGACCTAATATTTATTGACCAGTGTTTGTCATGTTCATGTCCACATTAAGTGTCTCTGACTCAATTTGTCCTTTTCCAGTTCAAGCAAGCCGTGTACAAACAGACAATGAAGCTTTTCGCAGAGCTTGAAATCAAGAGGAAGGAAAGGGAAACAAAGGACATGCATGAAAGGTAAATGACATGTGGAGTAATTCCCATCTGATCCGATGATTTCCCCTTTAAAACAAAAAAGCATGTTTATTCTGAACGTCATGGTTTTATTTTTATTTTTCTTAACTCACCAGGAAACGGGCGAGAGAGGAAGAAATCGAGGCAGCAGAGAAAACAAAGCGAGAGCGAGAATGGCAGAAAAACTTTGAGGTGCCTTCCTCGCCTTCCCGGTTACTCATTAATAAAAAAACAAATCACGATGATCTTGCTTTTGGCATTTCTTTTTTTCACCCCAGGAAACAAGAGATGGGCGTGTGGACAGCTGGAGGACCTTCCAGGCCAAAGGCAAGCGCAAGGAGAAGAAGAACAACAGATCCTTCCTCAAGCCTCCAAAAGTCAAGATGGAGCAGAGAGAATGATGACGTAAAACTGGACTGCAGTAGATTAAAAACCCACTTGTACTAAAAGAAAAAACTCACTTCTGTGTATCCTCACCTCGTCGTCTGCAGTTTAGCTGTGTAGTCGCCATAAGGATACTTGTCATGCCCTCTTAGTTTTGTACTTGGGGTTTCTAATGTACATATTTGTGATCTGGACCCAGAGATCATACCTTCCTCGTGTCAGAGAGATAAATGATGCATCTTCCATTTCTGTAACTGACGAGAAAAATGCGTGGTTTGTCCTTATGTTTGCTTTTTGTCCTTTATTTTTAAAAAAATTAAATAAAGCTTGGTGTTAACAAGCCAAACGTTCAAAGCTGAGCCTAAAATTTGTCTGAAATTAAGAGGTTCAGGAGACTGTTATCAGATATATATGATTATTACAGATCACTTCACAAGTCAATACAATACAATACTGATCCGATTTACTCACACTCCCTTGAATATGCTGTAACAGCACAACAGGTAAATATCTCTGGACCTTCTACTTGTTCAGTTTTTATTTCCTGTCTTGATGCACCCGTCGGTTCTGCATGTTTTAAAACTATTCAATGAAATACTGTCAATAAAAACAAACATCTGACTGGTGTTTGTTGTACATACTTTTTCTATTTATGTTGCTTTTTGGGGGAAAAACTGCATAAAAATCATTTTACCTGCTTAGTTTCTGATTTGGATTTGTAATGATTCCACTAAATGAAACAAGCTCAGTAGTGAGGGAACTGGAAGAAGAAAACAATGACTACAAATCCAATGTATAACAGTTTAATACCTTATTTCATAGAACCATATACAAACAGAGTGATAGTGTACAGTCTGTAAATTATCAAGGAATCATGAAGAAGCACTCCAGTTTTTATGAATCAATGCTTTGTTTACAGGAGAATAAAGACAGGAATCCAAACAATACAGGGAATCTGTCCTCGAAACTCTTGCTCTCACATGAGTGAACACTGATCTCCACCTGGGCCATGAGCAGGGTGAGCTCCTCCCATCCGTCCGTCCAGACTCAGGCCCTGAAAGGCCCCGAAGAAGGAGTTGTCCTTGGCTGGGCCCGATTTTCTGGCTGTGGAGGTTTGCTGTAGGAGGAAGGATGAGGGATTTAGAGGCTGCTGAGTAAAAATCCTATTATTATTTTGTTTTAACTTTGAGGTCAGTGTGCACGTACCCTCGGAAGGCAGTGGTGGCTCCTGAAGTGAGTCCCCCTCACGGCCCTCTCAGTGTTCTTCTTGGCGAGAACAGCTTGTTGTCGTTTCCTTTAACACAAAGCACAGGACACCCTCAGTCAGTCACACGTGCAAGCAGCTTATTCCTGTGAGGAACAGTCTTATCCTCATTAAGTCTGATGCCAAGAGACTCAGCTGGACAACAAGACAGCGACTGAAATCATTCATCCCCTAAAAAATAGGTAGAGCAACAAATCTGAAAGTAAAACAGCAACGTAGCAGAAGAAAATACCAGTTGGAGCATGTTGATCCTCACCTTTCTCTCTTCAGCTCGGCCTGGTACACCCTGAGCCAGGAGTCGGGGACTTTCTGGCTGCTGCAGGGGAGGCTTCTCCTCCTGCTGATGCTCGACCTGCGGGTGAAGCTGCTCCTGCGGACGGACTCGCTCCTCTTGGCCCCTCTCTTGTTGGGGGAGCTTTTCCCCGACACGCAGCTGGTGAACTGTTTCAGGGGAGCACCCAGAGACATGAAGGAATCCATTCTCACAGTGTCGAGGCTTCTTTTATTTTGTGTGGGTCTTTTTTTAGGTCCCAGACAAATGTGGGTGTTGATGCTCTTCTTCAGTTTACAACAGGAATGAGGCTTCAATCTGAAAACACAACGAACAAGAGCTGGAATTAACTTTGTCATTTTCTCATGCTGTTTCATTTCCAGTTTCCAAATAATGATAAAGAAAAACAACCTGAGCTTAATACTTAATTCAGCTTTATTACCTCAACCAAGGTCTTATCTCTTTGTTTGTTGGTTTGTTCAAATATAAGCAAGATTACACAAAAACTAATAAACCGATTTCCACAAAACTTGGTGGAAAGATGCGATTCTGGTCAAGGAAGAAAGACTTTAAGGATTCGGATCCAGGATTAATTCTGTTCCAAATACCCAGAGAATAATTAATGGACCTTGATTAAAACAGGCACATCTAGGGAACTAATATCAATCAGCCCTGATTCAATTTAAGGAGACTGTTGGGCCTTAGCGTGGTTCTAGTTCTTGTTTAGGTCCATATCAGTGTAAAAAGTCAACAAATAACTAAATAGAGAACAATAATATAGAAATTAACACCAACAGACATTTGTTCCATTGTCTCCAAAAAGTAAAATAATTCTAAATCCTCCACATAGGTGGGTTCCTGCCATCTATTGCTGCCATATTTCAAAGGTGCAAATAAACACACACGCCTTAAAGAATCCGTGGGACTCACCTTGTTGTCTCTCGGGGACACAATCTGCTGCTCGTCTCATTTTGTTCTGTGTGCAACTCTGCTCTGCCACCGTTTAATCTGATGGGGATTTGACTGATGACACCACTGGTCCCTCAAACAGGATTATCTGCAGACGCAGGAGTCGCTCATCTCATTAACAGCAGAGCGGCGACAAACCTGCTCTGGAAAGGAAACAAAAGCACCTGCATGTTCCCATTTGAGGCCTGGAAGAGCTCCCAGGCCATTGCATGTGCAGCAGGGGTTTGGATCTGAAACATGAGGGAAAGATGGGACAAGTCACATTGGAGGTTTCAGCAGTAAGCACCTGACTTGCTGAGGTAACAGCTGATGAGATCATGGGACAGAAGAGTCCAGACAGATGGAGCGTGGACGGGACGGAAGGTGGACGGTGACGCTTTTAGTGACGCACAGAGGTTTTCTTGCTTTCTCCCCAGGAAGACAGGAACAGAGGCCCTTCGTTGACTGGGAACATGAAGCAGCTGAGTCACAACACTGAACGAATGACTCAGTTCATTCATTGTAGTGAGATCTGAATCAAGGTTAGAAAACATGTCACAGAGCCGGATGACTCAGCTTCTACCTATAACTCTGAATTTACACTTTTATAAAAGACTCCAGAGTGGTGACATCAAGTTGTGCGCTTTTCAGTGTAAAAGCAGCATCATCGTGGTGCTTACTTACTTCTTGTTAACTTTCCTTTCTGTCTTTTTTTCATTTCTACTTATTTTACTCACAGAGTTGGATTAAAAATGAATTACCAAACAATCCAACTGTACAACTACCAGGTCACTAGTTAAATCAAGTTAAACTCCACAGTAGAGGCCCTAGTTTATATTATTGTTATTGAGGAGCCTTGTTGCAGAGCTGTACAACAGTGACGTAGTAGGAAAGAAGTCCCACAGTGGTAGAGCGGCATGTTACTGACAGATGGGGAAGCTTGTGTGACGAAGCGTCTGAGCACCTGTCGCAGCAGATCCTCTGAGTCAGTCTCTGCCTGACGGGGCGACAGCTGAGCTCAGGGTTTAGAAGGGAATGAATGAAGGTTAGTTGGGAACAACAAATAAACTATTTTGAAAAGTCACGGTCAGTGTCAGGGTCCCTGCAAAGTTTAGACTAAAACTGGAGACTGAAAGACACTTCAGGCTCCTGCAGAGCAGAGATTAGATCTCCACTATATTAACTTCAATTCTGTTTTCAAATCTTCTCTCTAAACTTAGTTTTACTGAATGACTTGGTTCTTTTAAAAGCTATTTTTGTTTCTTTTCCATTAATTTCAAGCAATGTTGAACTATTTTATTTATTGTCCTTTATTTAAAATGGTGTTATATCTTTTAACGTCTCTGATTCTAAATGCTACTGTATTATTTTCCTTGTTATCACTGATGATTTGTATTATTGTTTGTATCTGTCTTCTTTGTGGAGCACTTTGCTGTGGCTGTTTGGAAAGTGGATATACAAATAAAATGATTACTCAAAAATATATAGTGACATCAAGTTGCATTAATATAATTTGTATAGAAAATATATACAAAAAAAAAGTTGATGTTCACCTATCATTGTTAATATAATATATATATATACATGTTTTATTATATATTCTTCAGTCACTGCTCATTATCTCAGTGGGACTTTACCTTATCTCTCCTCTGTATTTCCTACAGTCCTGTCATTGTAATTTAACATGTTGCATGTCCTTAAAAATCCATTAAAGATATTTGATATGTACATTACATTTATATTAGCCTATATTTAAACAGGATTTATTTAGGCAGCAGACTTTTCTTTCACTTTGATCTTTCTGGAAACCATCCAGCAGGAAGTGTTAGTCAGCGAAGGCTCGGAGAGGAACCCAGACACAGCGGAGGTATTTAAAGACAGGACGCCTCCTTTTAGCAACCAGAGGCCTGAACCGATACTCAGAACACGTAAGCCTCTGGCAAGGAGGACTTTACTTTATTTCTACACAATGGTACATATATACAGTTTTATACGCTTTAATTTCTTACAAAAAAAACAATTCATTTACAGGTGGAGGTGGGGGGGGGGGGGGGGGGGGGGGGGGGGGGGGGGGGGGGGGGACTGACCTATTGGAACTCAAAATAAATACGTCGACAGGAGTTGTGTGTGTGTGTGTGTGTGTGTGTGTGTGTGTGTGTGTGTGTGTGTGTGTGTGTGTGTGTGTGTGTGTGTGTGTGTGGCTCCCACCAGGAGCTGTGTGCTTCACCTCGACCGGAATCACACATGGAAACAAAAGGCAGGTTCTTTTTTGTTGTTGTGAGAAAACTCCCATGACTAATGCTGAACTATTAAAAAGACTCTGAGCAGAACATTAACATGGACGTGTCAACCACTCCATCCACACTTAGTCACACCCACACCCAGAAGAGCATTGCATAACATAAACAGATATCAATAAGACAGGCGTCAGAGGCCCGTGTGTGAGTGTGGAGTGTCCTTCACCATTATCATCTCATCGGCAAATAATAACTGGGACATTAAGAGCAATAGTCTCCATATAGGGAATAAACCTTTTATACATAAAAAAATAAACATGGAAAGTGATCTACGATGGAAGTGCTCACCTTTCAAAAACAAAAACTTCAGACACTTGCTTCTGCTGAAGATTCTTGCAATTTCCAAGGAAACGTGATATTTAACCATCACTGGTCTGCTGTTGGCATAATAGAGTTTTTTTTCTATGTAACTGCTCACATTTATCTGGGTGGAGACTCGTGCTGCATTTACAGCTCCGTCTCCTTCTGACCCTTTCCTTACACCTCAGAGTCGGAAGACATTTCTTTTTGGAGTCTTGCTTCTTTCCTTTAGAGAGCGGAATTATTGTCTTTACATGCTGATGGAATTGAAAGACGGACGGAGGGCGGGGTCGAAGGTGGTTCAGAAATCTAAAGGAAGACAGGAGCTGCATAGAGGGCTACTGTGGGTGCAAACATTCTTCCATGATTTTTGACCTCGACTGAGGCTGCAACCACGACAAAAGATTTGGTTTTTTTAAGTCTTTTGTGGGTTATTTTGGTCTCTGCAGCGAAATGAAAACATGCCTCTCGTGGCTGCAGAGGTGGACATCACAGGGACGGGATGGAGGAGCAGGAAGTAACAGCGTCCATGCTCTTAATGACAAAAAACCGCATCATCCGAAGCCCCCAGTTCCTTCAACAGTTCACCTGTTCCACATTTATAGAACATGATCTCCTCTGTCATTCAGTCTCTGGAGACCCCAGGGTCACCGGCTGATGTCTCTGTTGCCCTCCCAGCTCTTGCTGCCCGTTGCCTCGCTGCTGCCACCGTTCTCGAAGAAGGGGTGCTTGAGCGAGTCGGCGAGCGCCAGCCTCTTCGTGGGCTCGTACTCCAACATGCTCTCAATGAGGTCAAACAACTGGTGGTGCTCCTCCGCCTCCGACAGCAGATACCGCTGATGAAAGGACAGAGAGGAACGCAAAAGAGAAAAAAAAAAGAGGTGGAGGGTGGAATATTGAGTGAATGTCAAGAGAAGAACAGTCGCACAAAACAAAGACACTTTTGTTCTTTCAGTACAAAGCACGTTTGTCACTTATCATCCCCGCTAATTATTCTTTTTATTCCTTTCCCACTCGTCTTACCCGAAGAGGTTTGCAGTTTTCTCTGACGTATTTCCCCGCTGACGAGCTCTCGTCCCAGTCCAGACGACCCCGATAGAAATATTTCTGCTTCCTGAGAGGGAACGGATGTCAGTATGAGCAGCGTTCCATTGTGTGTGTGTTGATTTAAAAAGGTATGTTAAAGTGTGTGTTTTCTCACCTCGTCTTACGAATCATCCTAGAGGGCACTGGTCCGAGGATTCTCTCCATCATGGCCAAATGCTCCCTGTTGTCGTGAGTCTGTCAGGAGATGGAGAAAAAAGGTTCAGGAAACCAGATTCAGTAGCACAGAGGAAAAGACAGAACGAGACTTGATTTAGAAGATAATCAGGTTTAACTGCTGCTGCTGCTTCAGCTGCTACAAATAATTTGAGACAGTCAGAGCTCACAAATAACTCAAAGGACTTATTCTTACTGGGCTGAACCAACTGCTGCTACAATTACTATGTATGTGTATTTATTGTAGTATTGCACAGTATACATGTACAAGAGCGGTTTTGCAATACCCCGCGGTCAAGTCCGAGATTTTAAGCTGCTTCTCTGCTTCCTCTCATCTTGAAAATAAGAGCCGACACAAGTGTTCTTGCCAACCACTCAATGGCTTGTCCACAAAGCCTGCCAGAGTGGAAAGTGGGTGCTAGTATTTTGGGTTAAGCTGTCTTTGCCTCTGATATTACTCTGGTACACTCCAGGAATAAAGAAGAGCTGCAGAGCTACACTAAGATGTGAGGATTTCCCGGCAGGTGGATGCTTGGATGGTGTTTATTTGATAAATATGGGCCCAGATCCTTTTATTTTACCTACTATCTTAAAACATGGGTGAGGCCGTGGTGTTGGAGGTAACCTGCTGGCAGAAATAGAAAGTTGTTGTACCTGAAACAAGGTGAAGCCCAGGTAGTATTCGAACAGGATACACCCAATGCTCCACACGTCACAGGGATGGCTCCAGCCCAGCTCTGACGGACACAAACACACAATGAAAACATAAAAAAATGTCATGTATGGAGGGTGCACCTGTCTGGGTTCAACGCTTATGGACTAATTTCCTTAAATTAATTTGGATCAGAGGAATCAGGGTGGGGGTGCTGAGCTGTGCTGGTTTCCACTGATAGGACGCAGCCTGTTGCTACAAAAAGTTCCAGGTCGTGCCAACTGAGCTGCTTATCTGGAAACTGGTTTCCCCGAAGAAACCTGTGGTTAGTAGAAATAACCGCTCGTGTCCTCCTGGTATTTGGTGTTTTCAATGACAACAGCTCGCAGTCGTTCTCACCTAGTATGACCTCAGGGGCACGGTAATGCCGCGTGGACACAATGGTGCTGTGGTGCTCGTGGTCAAACGTGGCACTGCCGAAGTCCACCACGCGTACGGCCGTGCTCTTCACCGTCCGCTCTTCACGTTTCTGCAGGCAACAAAACACAAGTTTCTACCACAACTACTGACTTTCATACAAATTCTTGAGCAAACTGTTTTTAGGTGTGTAACAGAAAACAACAATGTTTGTTTCCTTTGCATTCCTCTTCCGCGTACCTTCTCTACATTGTAGGACATGGTGAAGTCTGAGTTGACGAACAGGATGTTCTCAGGCTTCAGGTCTGTGTGCGTCAGCTTGTTGTCATGGAGAACTGTGGAGGACAATGTTGCTTATTTAGTCTTTTGCAGTGAACTGTAAATGCACTTAAAGCTATAACCCATCTTCTAATCACTTAATGAGCTTATCTTAATTCCTTTCAGATCAAATTAAATGTTGTTACAACACAAAGTATATTAATAAAATATGTTTTAAAAAATACTCCAATGAGAAAGACCATGACAACATTTAAAAAAGTAAAAGAACATAATCTGTAAAGATAATGACATTTTAAACAGTAACTCAACAGCTTAATACACTGGGGCAGGATTTACTCAGTATCGTTTCTTCCTGAGAAGTTATTCAAGTTAAGAATCAGAGATCACTTTGAAGCTGTGATGCCCTCATGTGGTTACAGGCCGTCTATTGCAAACAGCTGTTTCTACTCCAGTCACTTCCATGCAGTCAAATGATGAAAAGACTTCACTGAATGAGGGCGTGTTTGTTTTTGAGACATTAAAGTTTCATTACATGAGCCTTAAAATGCTCTGTTTGTTATTTAAACTGCACAGCAATATGTTAATAGTTCTATTTGTTGGATTTTTATTCCCCTATGGTCTTTATGTCCTAAAATCAAATAGAGGACATTAAAAAAACGTACACTTCACAGCGAGACAGATCTGGTAGGCCATGTGTCGGACCTGGCCGATAGAGTACGGCAGGTAGTTGTTTTCCTTTAGGAAGTCGAAGGTGCTGAGAGCGAGCAGCTCAAAGGAGATACACATGTGACCGTGGTAGTCGAACCAGTCGTACATCTGTACACACAGGCTGCAGGGAACAGAGAAAACAAAGGTTAATGGCTGCACACACTTTTTACCTTAGATGTTTACATAGCACTTTGCAACTGAAATAACTTGGGGTTTAATGTCTAGCCCAAAGACACTGCGGTAACCAGACAGGAGGAGGAGCAAGGCACTGAACCGTCAGCCCTGCCATTAGTGTACAACCCGTTCTACCACCTGAGCCAGAGAGGCCCGCAGCAACACAAGAGGTTTGGCAGTGATGAAGTGGATCATTTATACCAAACAGCAATAAACTGGTACAGCAGCTAAATTTAAGATTTTTTAAAGAGGCTGATGTCACACAACATTTCTTGTAAACTCTCAAAGGTTTCTAGGAGAGAGAGAGAGAGAGGCCTTTACCGAACCCAATGACATGGACAAAACTAGATTGTCAATATTGGCAAATTTCAGTTTTATCACCAAGTTTTAATAAGTGAAATAAAGTTAGTTCTAGCAGTGTTAGTTACTTGTAAAGATCCTTCATTTGCAGCAGCAATGTACTCAGTCGAAACTCACAATTTGTTATCAGGGTCCTTCTCGTTGATCTTCTCCAGGACATTGATCTCCAGACGAGCGGCTTCCTTGTACTTCTCCACATTTTTGATAATTTTCAGAGCAACACGGGCTCCTCCCCTGTAAGAGGTAATTAAACACAAAGTTACATTACGTTTGTATCAAAACCGCACTTAGAGAAGATGCAGTTCATAGAAAAGAGCCTGGATTTCAGACCAGAAAGTAATAATGATTTGTTTGCCTCCACGGTTGAAACATAAAAGCTAATAGCTTGGCAGCAAAATGAAGGAGTAACTCCCTTCAGCAGCTCCAATTGGTGAAAAGATATTATCCTGGAATCTGTGTATGTGTCAATATCTGAAGACTCTGACCATGAAAATAAACTAATTTCTAGCTCTGTCAGGAGACAATAAATCTTTTAATAGTTAATATATCAAAAAGAGAAGCACAGAATAACTCATTTGGGGAACTGATGTGAAGATTTTACATAAACGACAACAGACCGGAACAGTGAACCACAGTGGTAAACTATAGTAAACATGGATCAAATATATATCTATTCCAGTCTATTGCTAAAGTCTAACCCCTGACAAACACAACACAGCCCAGTGAGCAAATATTCCCTACTGGAGTTCATGGAAGTAGGACCCCAGAGACTTGACAACTGTTGATTTCCACCTTTAACTGACACACAAACAAACACATACACACCTGCGATGGTCAATGCACTGCATCACCCTCCCAAAGGTGCCTTCCCCCAAAGTGCTGACAATCTCATCTGCAACACCACACAGAGAGAAAAGGAAGAGAGGGGGAGAGCAGGGAAAGAGAGAACAGGAGCATTAGACATGTGGACTTGAGCAGAAAAACAAAATGCAAAAGTGTAGACAGGCGTATCCATGCTAGCGCCCATCCCCTTTTCAAACGGCTGCCTACTCAAATCTGGCAGACTGGACACACTTGGAGGTAAATCTATGATAATCGGATGCGTTGCTCTACGACAAGGGGGCAAATGTAAAGCGCTCCCTTTCTTTGATGACCAATTTGCAGCCATCGAAAACGAGAACACATCCTTTCGAGATGTGGTCGTCTCTGTAACATTGTGCATGTGTGTGAAACTGGGAAAATAATTAATACTCAACAATGATCCTGCAAATAACCAAAGTGTTAGTATATATGTTCTGTCTGATATGTGCACTGGTTATACTAGAAACAGGCTAAATAGGTGATGTGCATGTTAGAAAGACCAAAATAAACCAAACCCTGAAACCTTCATGGCTAGCTGAAGTTAAAGACCTAAGCTTTAATCTAAAACACATCAGAGGCAAACAGCTGCGAATGGAATTCTACATTTAGGGAAATCAAGTAACCTGTGAAACATAGGAGATGCTCCACAGCTTAACATCCTACAACGAAAAGGGGAAAAGTATCTAACATCCCTCCTTAAACCTTCTTGCAATCCACCCTGCTATTTCAGCTATTAGAGCGAAGAGCATTCTAGCAAGGCATCATCATCAGGCACTCCCATGTCATGTAAATGCTCTATGCTTTAATACTCATATGGAGAAGGGTTACGATAGAGTAGTGGCAGTGAGTACATCTCTCTTGCAGGACGTCCCCACTCCGACAGATCAGGTGCCCTTCCTCGTCGTCCCTCACACTCAGTGCCCGCGTCCGGCTGTCGCTCCGCTGTTTTCACACCCAAACCGCCATCAGCAGGTCACGACACGACCAAAGGGAACAGGGGGGGTTTCAGGGACAGCCGCAGCCATGGCGTCAGGCGGCACAGGCAGACGAGGAGGGAAGAGGAGGGTGGTGTAGTTGATGTAGTTGTGGTTGTAGGTGGGTTTGGTGGTCATGGGGCGATTCACGCATGACACCACGTGAAGGAAATATATAACGATAGGGATATAGTGCAAGGGAACAAGTCAAAGATCACATGTTGTCCTCTGCTCTCCACCCACCACCCTCTACCTTTAACCCACAGCTGCTTACAAACAAGGAAGCAACTGGCACATCCATTCATCAACGCAGACACCAATTAAGACAGAGAAATAACTTACTCAAAAACTTATCAGGCTGACTTTTCAGATTAAAACAAGATGGAAAAGAAAATGAGAGGACCAAATGTAATCAAGCAGGAAACAGAGAGAGATAACACCAACATTTATACTATATCTAAGTCAACCCCTTGCTCACGTTAATGTTTACGACCTAATAAGCAGATGTGGTCAAATATAAACCACACAGAAACTGCATTTCAGTAAATCAATGACATTTTAAATGCCAAAATCTACTTTCAGTTTAAATCCGAATTTAAGCACGATGTTTGGTAGAACATTTTCACTTTTTTCAGGCTATCTGCACTGGAATTCACTGGTGGCCATGGACTGACGGGACAGGCCTCTTCTAATTCATCTTCTAAATCCAGTGTTACCAAAGGTGGGGCCACAGATTCTGGATTGAGTGGAACGAAAGATGCGATAAGAAAGCTACGGTGGGTGTGTGTCTGAGGAGCGGCAAGAGTTAATGGTTGATCATTAATAATGAAAAAAGTGTTTGCACAAAAATGAAAATGCTCTGCCAAAAAGAAACGCCAATTTAAGCAAAACCCACTTGGGGGGAGAAAAAAGAAAAAAAAAATACATAAAATAAGACAAAATAGAACAAAAAACAAATCATAAAGATTGTACTACTTACCGATTCCAGGAGCTGCGGAGTAGAAATAGTTAGGGAGAGAAAGAGACAGAAAGAGCTGAGTGAAAACAGACAGGAGAGGTGGACAGAGAGAGGATGAGGAGAGTCAAGACACAATCTCAGGGCTGGCTGTACTCACCGAGGAGGACGGGCTATAGGACCTGGTTCTACGCCGCCTTCGTTTGTGCTTACGCCTGCTGCCTTTCCGCCTGTACGACTCTTCCCGTTCCCGCTCTCGGCCGCGTCGGTAGTCGTACATGTTCGGGGTGAAGACGCGTGGATAGTAAGTTTCGGCTGCTCCATGTGGCTCCCGTTCTCTTTCGCGGTCCCGTTCGCAGAATCTTCTGTCAAATGGCCGTTGCTCCGTTGAGCGATTGTCAAAACTACGACTGAAAGAGACAGTCACATATTTAAAAACATACAGACCAACCAAAGCTAAAAAAAAAAAAAAAAGATCTGTAGACTTGGTGCTTTGAAATACATTTTCAACCTTACACACATACCTCCTTGATCGTACAAAGCTTCCCTCCGGTCTGTTTCCCCGCCCTCTTCTGTCTCTGTCACTGCTGGAGGAGTATGTCGGTGATCTTCTGTGTCGGTGTCTTCGCCCTCTGTCTCTGTCCCTGTCTCTTTCTCGGTCTCTGTCTCGGTCTCTGTAGCGGTCCTGGTAGCTGCTTCGACTGTCCCTGTCCGAAGACGAGTATCGTCTTGTGTGAGGCATCTAGAGGATCATTGGAGATGGACATTTAAAAAAAAGCATTATTAAGAATATTAAAAAAGAAAGAAGACTGACAGCCAAAATGAAAATGAAAATGATAGCTGCAGGGAACACCTGCTGTCAAAGGCACTTTACAAAACACATGAGAAACAGCAAAACGTTTTAAAATCTGATTTAAATCAATTATGTATCGAACCTTCTCACTGTGCTTCCACAAAGCACAAGCAATATATCGGTGTACATATCAGACTTTGGCTAATATCACCATTGTTGAAAGTTATATTGTGATGATTATTAATAGTGTCTTTTACTAAGACTGTATTTAAATAGATCCCATTAAAACCAGAGGGCTGACTTGATGACAGCAGCTTAGTAAACACACAGTCTGAGTGGGAGACGTGGTTGTGCAGGAGGCCTGACACACATGTGAATTCAGGAGAACCCACACAACGTGAATCCAGAGGAAGCCATTGACACTCAGAGACAGTCGCAGGTAAACAGACAACTGTTGAGGTGCAGGCGGACACGCACGAAGCGGCGACGCCACACACACACACACACACACACACACCGATCACATGCGAGGGAGGGGGGGGACACATCCCAACAACACTGTGGCGTGATCATGATGAAACACCGACAACACAACTGGCACAGATGCGACTGTAAACAACGAGTTGACCTGAGCTCAACGAGCAGCTAGCAGTTAGCTTAGCTGGATCCCCCCCAGCCACAACAACACGTTACAGCTTCACAACACACTTCTGTGCGGGTCTGTCTTCATCACCAGGAAAACACTGGCGTATCAGAATCACAGCCACTTACGTTGTTGACCTCACGGAACCCCTTCGTTGTTAAGTATTACAATCAGATATTCCCCCAGTTTACAAACAACACGTTCACTGCGAGTGTCCGTATAAAGTCTAAGTAGTTCCCTAACTCTCCAACAAGCGAGTCGTAGCTAGCACGTCCCGCTAGCAGCACCGATTGATGTAAATAATTTGACCGCCATCTTAGCCACACAGCTAGCTGCTCACGCTAGCCCCGCTGAGCTAGCTGTTAGCACGGGGGTGGGGGGGAGGTACCGTGGCCCTCGCTCGACGGCACGAAGCGGCTCCCGCGCGTCGTTATTCACCGTTTTAGCAGCGAGACCCGTGCGTTTGTCCCACAAGAAATCCGTGATGGCGATCCACGTTTCCCCTGCTATGTCGCTGCTCGGACGGTTGGAAGCTGTGTCGCTAACAGGCGGGCAGCCTCTCCCCCTCCGGTCCGCTCGGTGCAGCTGATCCTGGATCAGAGGAGCTGACGTCTCCCTGCAGCCGGAGGACCGCGCACTTAGCTCCCGATTTATAATTCATACGAAGTTCGAGAATTAAAACCCACGTTGGAATGTTGTTGTTCAAACACGAGTCCAAAATTTTTAATTTGATTAAATGTGATTTGGATAAAATTTGACTATTTGTCTTTTTTCAATTTGCAGATAATAACTTTGAGTGATTATCTGATGTATTTTATTATTTATTCATTCATTCATTTTGTTATTTCCTTTTAAAATGTTATCATCACCATCATATTTTTTAGATTATTTAGAAATTGCCCTCCGGAGACAAGTAAAGTTGTTATGAATTGAATGGACAGGTCATTAAAACAATAATAATAATACTCTGTTTATTTGGCACATTTCAAAACAGTTAAGGGGATATTCAAGTTAAAATAATTGAAGGCAAACAATAGGAAACAAAGGCAATTTGAAGATTACATAACAAATAAAACTGAAATATAAAAATACAGTTATTGCAGATTTAAATAAAGAAAGAGTAAAAAAACAAGTAAAACTGTAAACTCAGTGGTAGGATTAAGATGGAGGATCTGTCAATACTTTTTACGTGATGCAAAATTTGTATCAACTTTTCCCCTAAGCTGTCTTGAATTTTACTTGTCTGTAAAAAGTTTGGTATTTCAATAATTTAGAAAAAGAAACTCAACATTTTGGCATTTTTTACTTAGTAGGTCACAATGTTAAATTCATAACACAAGATATGTTCCAACATTTTTTTTTCTTGGTAAAAATAAGCTTCCGCAGTTTTTTATGTACATGTACATGTAAAACAGCCGATGCTTTCCTCATAACATTAAAACAATCAAATGAACTTAAATAAAATAAAACAATTTTTATTAAGGCAGAAACACAAACACACACAAAAACACAAATTAAATACAAAAACACTTCATGTTTGACAGTTTCCGGACATTACAGCCAGTGAGGAACCTTTAGCACCTGTGAGTCCAGTGAGGCAACGTACATGAGACCAATACGGCCTGGTTTGTTTTAGAGGAAGAAGTTCATTTATGGTCGGATGAGGTAGATTGTTTACTTGTCACCTTTTCCGACTCCAACTGCTTCCTCATATTAATCATGTGTTTCAAGCGCATGGAGCCTCGGTAGATCCACTCCTTGTGTTGATCTTCCTGAGCATGAGAACACATAAACCCCGTAAGTGACACAATCTAAACGACAATAGATGGACAACAAATATATAAAGAATCCAGCTGAAAATTACCTGAAAAAGGACATGGATCAAGCTGCTGTCGACCATCACCACCTCACACTTCTTCTGGACGCCGTTGTGTTCCGCTTGGACGATCTCTCCCTGCGGATAGTGGGTCAGCAGCGGGTTTGGCCAGCTATTCAAATAGCCCTTCATGAAATTCTTGTGGGTCGCGTCTGGAATATCGTCCAGAGGGTGGGACACTGTAAAAAAAACAACAACAACACGTGTCACATAAAAACATTTGGTGTGACTGAAGGGACAGATTTCTGCTGAATGTACAAGAAGTATAAGCTCTTCAGTGCATGGGTGACCATTCGTGGGAGCTGTGTATCAGACTCTGAGTAAAGAAACTAAGCCGATTGATTGTGATCCTGAATCATAACCCAGATCAGCCAAAGTGCTTCTTCACCAACAGACCCAGCTTTCCAACAACAGCTGTCACACTGGACCGAGCGCACCTCACCAGCGTCACTGAAATAAATCCACAATGACAACTTTAATAGGTACGGACCTAAACTCACATGGTCGGCACACTAGGTGAATACCATGTAAGGGAACGTAGATCGGAGTGTGATCGTCAATAAAGACCAGGAACCTGGAAAATGGAAGAAGAAAGGAAATTAAACAGTCAAAACCAAAGTTAAATAGAAAAACTGAATCATCTCTATTAATCACACTCACACACAGACCGAGACACAGACAGAAACGCCGACACACACACACCTCATTTTGTTTTTCCTGCTTGGCAGCTCTGCCAGGACTCCAGGGGAGTAGGAGTTCTGGTCAACTTTACACTTGATGACCACACGAGCGCCGACAAACAGCTGCTCAACACTTGGCACTTGTTCCAAGGCGATGTGGTGAGCAGACACGAGGCTCTTCCCCTTCTCTACAAAGTTAACCTTGTATTTCATCTTCCCATCTTCTGCCAAGACAAAAATAAAAAAATTTAAAGCACAGAACAAACGTGATGCACTGTATTCCACGTCGAGCTGCTGAATAGATTAAAAAAATATTATAAAAATTCGAACCCTTTGTTTGTATTTCCGCGATTTTGCCGGGTTGCCAGATCATGGGCCTCCTCCTGGCCAGGACTTTCATGTTCACACTGAGCTCTGCTTGGGGAACACTGGGAGGGTCCTTAGTGGCGTCATCAGATTGGCAAAATGCTGTTACTACGCACGCAGAGCTTACTCCTGTCAGTACCAAAGGGAACAAGTGATTAAACAGACCGGTGCAATATAGATGCAACAAACCCACATGTTTTCGTTTGTTGTGTTATTTACCTTTGGTGTTTGCAGGCGGTGACGATTCTTTGGTTGGGGTTTTCTCCCCTTGCTCATGTTCCGTATTCTCTGGTTCCTTAGCTTGGGGTTTCAATGTTTTTGCTGCATCGCTATCGGCATCAGTTTTAGTGTCGGCTTGGTCCCTTTCATGCCCTGTCACTTGTTTTTTCTTGGACACTTGATCAATTTTCCTCCTCTTTTTTGACCCAGAGTTATAACTTTGACATTGTGAATCGCTGGATTCTATTTCTGGTTCCCATTGGTCATCAGAATCTGAATCGCTCAAGCTTTCATCATCACTGGTGGACATTGGAGGTGTTGGAGGACGTAAATCACGGATCTGCCATTCAGGCAGTCTGGTCAAGACCACCACTGGTTCCTTCATTTGAAAACGCTTTCTGCTTCTTTGCGGATTCTTACTGCCCCGTTGCTTTGGTAACAGAGGACTATGGCCGGTAACAGCTGGAGAAAGACGGGCTTGAGTCCCAGATTGAACTGACTCACAGGGAGATGGAGGAATATGTCCTACAAACATAAAAAGCACAGGTTAAACAAAAAAAGACACTAAAATAAGCCAGTTTGCCTGATTGAAAACAAATGACGTGCATCTTACCACTACCGCCACCGCTGCTTTCGTCATCATCAGAATCTGTGTCTCTGTACTCCCATCCCAGCAACGAGTACTGTTTCCTCACAATCGCTTCACACGATGCCACAGACCTGCAGGACATCAGGACATTAACCCAAAGACAATATGAATCAGGAAAAGTACATAGAAAGTACTTAAAAATTTTAAAAAATGTTTTAAATGCAAATACATTCAAATATTTCCATGCAGAACTTAATGTCTTGTACGCAAAGGAGTTATGTTTATGTCTGCGTTTGTTTGTTTGTTTGTCAGCAGGATTGAATAAACATAAACACAAATATGAGGCACATGAAATGCTGCAAAGACATGAACAGTGGTTGTAATAGTAGAGTGTGTGTGTGGCTCTTAACTTCGCGGATACTTTACCTTAAAGCACACAGACCTTACCCACGTTGTGCCCCCCCCCCCCCCCCCCCCCCCCCCCCCCCCAGCCTCCCTGTGTGGGACCTTTAAATTATGAAAGTCCTTGAGGGTAGACATTACAATGTACCACTAGTTTGCTCTTTATCTATAACCTTGGGTATTGCTTGGAGGGACGGTTGTACGTGTGCAACACATAGGAGATAAAGTCAAACTTTCCTCCACAGCAGGCACAATGCAAACACAATGTAAATATTATAAATGTAGTGAATTAGCTTTATAGTGTAGATACAGCACTCACTCTTGGAGCTTCAGTAGATTGGCGTCCATCGTCTGTCTCCTCTCCAGCAGCGACTGCAGCTCGTAGCGTTTCTGCAGCATGTCTGGGGGGAGCAGCCCGTTCTTTTTTACTTTCGCTCTGATCCACTCTCGGAGCTCCTCTTTGCTCATCATCGTCTCGTCCTCCTCCATTCTCACTGCAACACACACACACACACACACGTAAAGAAAAAAACAAACTAATAAAATATAAAATCCTTTTATACAGTCTATGGCACAAGAGGAGAATTAATACCACCAAATAATATGTTCTGTTCCAATGTTCTCTGCCAATAATGTGATATGGTATGAAATAGGGCTTTTGCATTGCATTCCCTGATTTGACCTAATTCTACTTTTATGACTATCTTTTTATTATTCTCTGATATTTTCAAGTATTCTAATGTGTTTGTCTTATATTCGTACGGGACTCTGTAACTTTGTTTTGAAAAGAGCTATGTGAATGAAGATATTATTAAGTATATGTTATGATATGACATGATTTTCCATTGCACATATTGATATTTTTTCTTACGTTGATATATATTTTGTATTTTTATTTCAAAACTCTTAAAGCACGGTACTTGTAGCGGAAGGCAAAGTAAGAAGTTCATGTACAGGGCTGTATATGACAAATAAAACACTTTGAACTTTATAATCTATTAAAGTGGTCTAGTCCTTTTGGCTCCATTGTTTTTATGGCCCTTTGTGTGTTTTTCTGTTACTTCCTGTTTTTATCTTAATGTTGGCTTTGTAAAGCACCTCGTAACGTTGGTTTTTAAAGATGCTTCATGAATAGAATTTACTTACTCGCATAAATAAAGTAGCAGTGGACCAGGGACATGAAGACAAAGAAGATTCCCTGTGTTTTCTAGAACCTGACAGATAAACTGCCCTTGATATATTATCAGATGCTTTTAAAACACATTTTATTTGTTGGAAATCTTGAGTTGATTTTCGAAGTGAACGTACAATCAAATATAAATGAACACACACATACTTAAGCATCACCTGAGCGCCCCCCCCCCCCCCCCACACAATCACAATCACAATTTTGATGAAACACGTTTGAGAGCCGCTCCTCGTCTGTCAGTGACGAAGATCCGGGATTAGACAACCCGAACCACCGCTTCCTCTTCATCCATGACGGGCTCGCTAATGTAGAAGTTGTGAGTTTTTGTCGAAAGAGCAATAAAGTGAAACTTACCTTCGTCCAGCTTCCCGTGTTTTCAATGGCGGCGTCTTCTTCGCCTTATCCTGGCGCTGCACCACAACGGGATAGTCTCACTGCTGCCCACTAGTGGCTGAACACATGACCAACCATGTGTAGTCATGTGTTTGTGAGCAGATTGACCTCTGTGTGTATTCAGCAGTGGTGGAGGTAGTACTCAAACATTTCAACTAAGTAAACAAACAAATAAATAGACAAAAATGCACTTAAGTAAAAGTACCAATTTAACTTTTCAGTAAAAGCACTTGCCGATACATAGTGGGCCTGAACCACCTGGTTGGACCCGGGGCGAGGTCCCTACAGCACTTCTCTACCCTGACATGAGGAGTGTGTGTGTGCCCTAAGGTCGTCAGTAATGTTGCTGTGGTGTGGATACGCTGGAGATCACCTTCTGGGGCGTAGCAGTGTCCTCTTCGTGAAGAAAACTATGTGTTGGTGCTTGGTGCGTTGCCACAGAAAACTCAACAACACATGATGCTATCAAACGACGCTTTTTATTAACGAAAAACCTTACATAACGGATAACAGGGGTTTTCCTATAAGGAAATACACGGAAAATAAAAGCGGTTGACATCAAAAGTCAAAGGGTGTCATTCGTCACAGGTTTTTCCTGATACTATTCCTCACGCTCACTTGCCATGTACGCTCTGGTTTGATGCCTTAAAAGCGAGTAGCCATCTAGCCTCCTATGGTATAAATAGCCTATTTACCAATTTCTCCGAACTGGTAATGAACATCAACTCATGCACGTGTCGGATTCTGTGGCAGACGGCCAGAGTCTGCTGAAACAGCTCGATTTTTGACTGTGCTGCACTGAAACCGGAACCGCCCGTAATAAAACCACAACAGTTTTGCTCTGAGAGGCCCCGACCCCAGAGGAACGTTAGGGGAACTCCGGTTAGAGAACTTGTCATGGGCCTTAAGTAGAACTGTGAGGGACTTTTCCAGTAGAGACTCTTTGACACCCTTCTCACAACATTACGAGTAAATAATAATAAAAAATTATCAATACAACAATAAAAACGAATATAAAATTATAAAAGAGATTGTTAAACATATTCAAAATAAAACATAAATTATTAAGTGACTAAATGTAATAAAAATAGATTTAAAAAAAGGATTAAATGATTGATTAACAAATGAGCTAATACTTCATCTAGATAAGCAATAAACAAATCGTTATTTTTCTGTCATCACAGCACATACTTGTTATGAGCTTAATGCCACTGGTGTCTTCACTTAAGGATGGAAACCTTCATCAATTCCAGGATTTTCAAACAAACACATGATTATGGACTCTGATATTATCTTAACACAAGAATACAAATAAAGGAGAACACACTTTCAGTCTTAATCCTATTTGGATACTTATATAGTGAAAGTGATAGAAGAAAGCTCAATATAAGAAGTTGATTGCAAATGAACGCATTTCATCCTTCTTTGGTCAGACAACTTCCTGTCGGTGCTGCTTTGGAGATTTTCCTCCTTTAGTTTTTGTTTTTGGTCTTTCTAGCTTTGTTTTCTATTCATATGAGCAAAGACGTAACCGCCGGTCATACGATAAATAGGTCAGGTCCTGAGACCAACCCACTATATTTAATACAAGTAAAGTGACAAAGCAAATGAAATGGTTGCATATAATCCTATTCTTCCAACAAGCCACAGGTAACTAAAGGCTTGTAGACTGTAGCACATATTAAGTAAAGTGTCGGACATGTTTACGGACACAGCAGAAAAGAACACATTTGAATAAGGTTTGAAAAAATGGTATGTTTAATACATTTCTTTAAATGGGGCTGACAATTGAGCCAATAAACAATGTAGAATTTTGTAACAAACAATAATACTACTACTAATTTAAATAAAATGCAATATTAAATAGTGCAAATCCACTTGAATGGGTTCTTTCTTGACACACGTCCCACCATTCCACCAAATTTAATGGGAATTCATTGAATTCTTTTGCAAAATTTAGCTGGAAACAATTTACCAAACAAAAAAAATTACAGGAGTGAAAACATGATCTCCTTATTAAGGATATTTAGAGCCAACAAAATAGCGATGCCTAATTCTGTTTCTCCAGCTTCCCAAAAACTTGCAGCACGAGTGGAAAAATGTATAATTTTATGTAAAATTGCTCAGGATGCATCCCATTTATTTTCCCGTTTCTTGCGGCTTTTATTCAGAAATCACTTCCCTTCATTCTCTTTCGATTCCAATATCCTACCCATGTGTTGCTGCAGTCTTACAGAGCCACGGTAGATCCACTCCTCGAGTTGACTCTTCTGAGTATGAGACATAGACACCACATTAAGTCAAAACATGTCACATCGAAACGACAGGACATTATAAGAGCACCAGCCGTCTTCAGTGATACTGACCTCAAAAAGGACCAGTATCAAGCTGCAGTCGACCTCTTGCACCTCACAACTCTGTTGGACTCCATTCAGCTCGACATGCACGGTCTGTCCCGCTTTGTACTGGGTTGAATGTGGGAAGGGCCAGTCCCTCAGGTACCGTTTCATGAAACACTTGTGATGGTCGTCAGGAAGGCTCTCGAGGACGTCCTCCACTGTCGCAAAACAAACAGTCCGTCACTCTGGATGGACGTCATCCCAAAAAACATTATGTTCGCCTGATGTAAACCAAACAGGGAGCTACTCTTTGCTGCAGAGTTACATGAGGACAGAAACTCCATAAGGTTCCTTAAAAGCACCATTTCATGCACACACATGATGAGACAACAACAGGGTGAATGACTTGTACTCTTCAGAGCTCACATGATTCATTTTGCACGATGGACATCATGAGTTTTTCTCCAATCATATTTAATCACCTCTGCTTTTCTGTTTATTTCAATCAAGCTCTTCTCAGGGAAATGCATCACTTCCTTTCCAGCTGTTTCACAATAAAATGTTTCAAGCAGCTCAAGGGACATCATTTCTTCCTGACTTCACTTTTAATGTGAAACATAAGCAGGAAAAAGTGAAAAATATTTCTGTTAGAGAAAACAAGCCCAGAGAAAAAAAGAGTAATGACTTTTGGATTTTGTGATGTTGACATTAATGAAACACTGAATTTATCAAAACATCATGGAGGGGGATTTAAGTTCCCATTGACAAAAAACAGCATTAACATCCAATTAAAACTGCAGCAAATCAGAAAGTAGGGAAGCTTCTAACCAAAATACAATGAAATAAAACAGAGTTAACACTTACATGGTCGGCACACCAAGTGAAGAAGAGGTAAACTAACATAGGCCGGTGTGTGGTCATCCATAAAGACCAAGAACCTGGAACGTAAAATGTGTTTAAATCAAATCAAACCTTTACAAAAGCATTTGAGTTTCCTGAGATTGTGAGGTGTTAGTGTAAGGAGACACACACCTTAAGTGGTTCTTTCTACTTGGGAGTTCTGCTAAAATACCAGGCTGGAACAGGAGCTTGTTGGTTTGACACTGGATCGCCACAGGAGCGCCGATATACAGCTGCTCCAGCGTCGGTGTTCGGTCAAAGGCGATGTGGTGTCCAGAGACGAGGCTCTTCCCCCTTTCTTCAAAACTAACTTTGTACTTTAACCGTCCATCTTCTGCAAAGAAAAGAAAAAAAGTCAGGGGATGTTATTGGTAATTTTTTGGGATTAATTGTGTTTTGAAATTAATTATAAAGGTGAAAAGCACAGTTCTCTTAAAATGCACTGTATCTGTGTGTAAGGAAAATGAGGTAAATACATTTTATATATTACATATTTAGTCTTCAATGTGTCAGAATATTGTTTCATCTTCAAACTGCATTGTTGCTGAGCCAAGAATCAAAACAAAATATACTTTGATTTTATAGATTTATTTAGTTTTACTGCTGTTTTAAAAGGTTTATGATCATTTCCCACAGTAACATATATCTTTTTTTTTACCCTTTGTCACTATTTCCACTATTTTCCCCCGCTGCCACGTCATGGGCCTCCTCCTGGCCAGTACCACCATGTCCACTTTGACCTCTTCCTGTGGCAAGTTAGGACAGACCTTTGTGTCAGGGTCAAAGCCTGTGGTGGGCATCATTTCGCTCCCTGTGGAAAATTATTTTCATGAGTGTGGAGTCACCTAAAACTAAGAATCAATGTGTGTTTTCATCTGTGAGTGGTCGCAGTGATGTTTGAGAGCTTACCGTTGTTGTTGCTGCTTGTTGACGCTGCGTGTGCTCTCGTTGCTTCGCTCTTTACCGTGTTCAGTTTGTGGTTTGACACGGAATTATCTGAATCACTATCATCTCCGGGCTCCCACTGCATATCAGAGTCCGAGCTGCTGAGGGACTCGTCTTCACTGTAGAACTGCAGAGGCGTCGGAGGCCGTAGAGCGCTGATCTTATAATCTGGGAGTCTGGTCAACACCACCACTGCTTTTTTCATCCGATTATCACAGCCGTTCCCCCAATGTGTCGCCTCACTCAAGGTCTCATTCATGGTCTCACACAGAGAGTCGGACATTTTCTGCAATGAAAAAGGATTTAGTGAAATTGGGACTTGCAAGAAAATAAATAAAACCTAGAGTAGAGAACTGCAACAATTTTGATAATAGATTAAATTGAAAGAAAATTTTGAAATAATAAAATCAACAGCTTATAGCTAACGTCTTTGTTCTTCTCTGGAGTTAGTAACTGTAGTTTAACTCTCACGATTTATACCTTAACGATATATATACATGCATATACTGTACATATCATTGACTGTATATAAACATGGTCCATTTTGCTGGTCTTATGTCTGAAGAATGTGTTGAAGGTCTGAACATCTCATCTCTGCTTTTATTCTGTGACACACTTTGTGTTGCTTGTTTGTACGAACAGTGTCAAACAAATAAAGTCTGATTGATTGATTGATTGATCTCTGTAGCAATAAAATATTTATTTTATCATCGTATGTTGTGACACATTTTACCTTTATCATTACAGTGACTAACTTTGAATATGGTGATTTGAAGTTATGTGTTAATAGCAGCAGACAGTTGAGCAGGTGCAGCAGGAAACTGATGATAAAAGATAAAGGATGTAAACGCGTCTTGCACAGTTTTTTGTCTCACACAGTTTTTTGTCTTGCACAGTTTGAACTCATATTAACAAATAAACGACTCGCACCAGGTGTCATAAGGTTCAGGTTTACGCGGATCGCTAATCGCTAACAATGGGTAACGACTCGGTATCGTTCATTTTAGATGCACGTTTCACTTACAACACTGGAGCAGCTCACCTGTACTTGCTTCCTGGTTTTCCGCTTCAAAACAACAAACAGCTGTGGTCACATCACAGTATTGTGTGTTGTGATATCGTGATGGTAAACACGCGCTACATTTGCTACTGGGCTAATATAGCATGCTAGCATTGAAACAGTGTCAAGAAGAAGCGTCCTCTCGTTGTTGTGTGGGAGGAATGGCGCTGTTCTTCTGCTCTGATGGATTATACGTGTGTGAAATAATATACAAAATAAAAAATACACAACTTCCTTCAACACATCCTTGCTTCCGCCATTTTACCTTTCTGTTGCCATGGTTGTTGTCTTCTTCGCGCTCCACCGCCACCTAGCGGCGTGGCGCGGTACTGGGAGCCAGTCACACTCCAGGAAATAGTTTATTTAGAATAAAAACTAAAAACATGTCATTTGCTAATTGTTTATTCCCTGAACAAAACTTTAATCCTCATGGTTTCTCTTTTACAAAATATTGATATTGTTTTGAGTTAATTATTTTATCTGAGCACTATCCAAAAAAGATAAGATAAGATTAGATAAGATAAGATAAGATAAGATAAGATAAGATAAGATAAGATAAGATAAGATAAGATAAGTTAAGATAAGATAAGGTAAGCAAGAGTCAAACGTAGTAATCTTGACGTTATAATAAGTAACATGCAATACTTAAGTGTAAGGATATTAAAAGTTAAGTGTAAGGAAAATATAGAAAAATGTGAAGGGAATAAAAATGAATATATACAGTGTGAAAAAAACTGCTGTACAATGAAAACTAAAGATAGAATAAGAGAAGATACAGAACAAAGTCACAGAATAGTAAGAGCCACCCAGTAAAGTCCACAATCCAAACCCTTTGGCAAACAAACAGACCAAACAGGCTTAAAACAAGTATGTATATAGATAAGTAAACAAGACTCAGTCTGTCTGAGTGTCCATATATACAAATCTACTCCCCTGCAGCAGTAAATGCAATATTAAACCGTCACTTTTGACTGAGCTATTTGACTTTGCAAAGAAATACTTTAGATCTTGTCATTGCCATTTGAAACAGAGGCACTGGGTTAACGTCCCTGACGCTTTGGACCCGGTTGCAGTCAGGAATCCAGCCACAGGCGACAGAAATGCACCGTGGGGTCTTTTCAATGAATATTTAATATCATGTAACATCACAGTAGCAGACACATTCAGATGGAAAAGGTTCTGCTGAAAAAATATCATTCATACATCACAGATCTGGATTTCTTTACAAAGATTTATATAGTCAGAGATATAAAAGGGAAATTGGCTTCCTGTTAGTTCTTAAGTGGCCTGACTCCTGTGGGGGATAAAAACATCATGTCCACTGAGAACTGCATGGTCAGAAAACACACAGCAAAAAGAGTGCATGAGCAAATCTGGATTCCACAGCGTCCTGCAGAGTCATTTCACTCTGCTCCCCCTCAGGTGATCTGCTCCTCCTGGTAGGTGGAGGTGGAGATGGAGCCATAAGGATCCACCACCGTTTGGGCACATCGCACCACCGTCGCCAGCAGGAAGAAACAGAGGAGGACGAGGAAGAAGAGAGCGAAGCCCAGGTCCACGTCCACCTCAAACTGTGTCGCAGGGCGAGGAGCCTGGTCCATGTGGGCTGTGGTGACGGTGGATTCTCCTGTCAGCCTCTGCTTTGTTAGAGTGTGCACGTGGGTGATGACTTAATGGCAGAAATATAAATCAGAGAGACCCACACAGATGAAGAAAGTTAAACCAGTGCTGTTAAAAGCAGAGACACTAACTACACAACTCCATCTAAGGGGTCGTGAGATTATTACAAGAGGAATAAACTGAATTAAAGTTCTGCTGCACACATTTGCTTTTTCCTTATCATTGCTTTTTGGGAATTATTATAGAAAATTGATAAGCTATACATATTTCAATTTCTCAAATTTTACGTCATTTAATTCTTAACTTGTCTTGACATCTGAAATGTGACAAGGGGCCAAAACTAGATGGTCTACTTCTCAAAAAGTTTGAAAAGGCACTGTTTTACTGTAATGGTTTTATCATATGTTTGTTTTAATATAAGTAACTCGAAGTACAAAATAACATAAACACTAAAGGGGGTACATACACACACACACACACCGTAATTTCTCATTATGAATTCTCCTCTGTACTTAAATGGCATCGTACAACTTATTTCATGTGATTTAGAATTTCAGATTGTTGATTGTTACCTGAAATTTGAGGGATTCAGTCATTTTCTTAGTCGGTTAATTGCAGATAAATTCCTAATAATTATGGCTGTAAGATACATTACAAAAATAAAACTGCAATATTCTGGAAAGCCTGGATGTTGATTTCAAATTTCTTGTTTAGTGTGACCAGCAGCTCTAATCCCTAAAAGCACATAAGATGAAGAAAAGACAAACCAGAGAGATTCTCTGCGGTTTTGCTTAGAGATAAAAAACATAATAAAAAAAAAGCAATTGCAGAATATCCATCTGAATAATAATCTCAACTAATCTTTTCAGCTTTACTGTGAAAACATGTTGTTCTTTCTGTTTATTTCTGTGAATAAACCACAATCCCTTTCAGGCTTGTTAACCGGAACAGACAGATAAACTCAAACTATAATCAAAGCTTTCAGGGAAGCAACAGTTTACAACAAGATAAAGATATAAGTTTAACCTCACCATCCTTCCTGTGCTGCTGCAGAGTCTCTGCATCAAAACTCTCCTGTTCTTTCCCTCAAGGTCCCTTATTGCTTAGTGACATAAGACGCTCATCGGTTACCAAAGTCTTAACAGTTCCCCGGTAATCATCATCCCAGGAAAAATGAGCAGCCCGTGAGTTAGCTCCTGCACGCACACACACCCCCGCATAAACACAGCACACACACTTGCACCTAGCAGCCTCCCCCTGGCGCGTAAAGCCTTTATTAATACTTAAGCAGGAATTGAATAACGGTCTGCAAAGTTCACAAGCGAATCAAACACCCCGCGCCTTTTGTTCTCCTGTCAAGACGACCCATCATCCCTGTCACCAATTAGACTTCACACCACCACAACTCAGGCACCCGAGGCGACACTGAGTCTTATTCATTACAAGAGCTAACAACAACAACAACAGGAAAGAGGAGGAAGGGGAACTTTATTACAGAGGAAGGGAAAAGATTTAAAGAGGGGTGAGATGGGACTCAGGAGGGGGGGGGCGAGGAGAGGAAAGCCCAGACGTCGGAGCTGGAGAAACTGGAGATGCATTAGCAATTAAATTGTGGAGCCAGATGCGAGAGCAGGGTGGAAATTGACCCTGCCACTTTAAAATGGAGATTGTTACAGTGGAGCTGCCAGTGACAAGAACAGTGTGGAGGCTGAAGAGCAGGGCACAGGGGTAAAGTGATCCTGCTCCATACATGCAATTAACCAAGGAGGCCTTTCAGGCTGCAGCCAACTGGAGGGGAGAGTGGCACCGAAACAGGAACTGGTTTCTTTTCATGGATGGAAGAGAAAGTTCTCCAAGTTCCAGGCTGCATGAAAACAACATCTCCATCACCTGCAAACTCTGAGATGATTTTTTCCACAATCACTTGAGACATTTTTGGCAACATCATCCCGAGAAGCGTGCCAGCCAGGTGCATGCTCAGCGTGTCGCCACCACACTTTGCCATCTGATAGTGTAATCGCTCCACGGTGCCTTCAGGTCCAATCTGCAAAAGTGGAAGCAGTGACTGACGGGGGGAGGGGGGGTGCTCCAGATAAAAGGGAATTAACTCGATTTACACAGCAGCAGACAAGTGTTTTTACGAAGGTTCCAACATTTGTCAGCTACTGAATCATGGATGTTTTTCTCTCTCTACAAATTAAATGACTTTACACAAAACTATATTTGTCTTGAAATTAATGACAGAATCAAAATAAGATATCTTCATCTCATAAAAGGAGCTGAGCTAGATTGGACGACATATCTAACTTAAAACGGTGAAATAGCTCTGCAGTTACTTTTGGTGATTTTAAGGCTTAATTGCAGGTGAAAAATCATGAAAGATAAAATGAGAATTTTCAGTTAGGACATTTTTGTTTTATAGATGAAGACACAGTTAACACATAACTGAAATAATTATTAAGGGCTGTATTTGTTTATATTACAGATACATTAAGAATTCATTTTATCGTGCTTTGGCAATTGATTATTTGATCAATTGATTAAAATCTAGTTTGTTAACATCCATTTTAATCATATTTTTAAATAAAACAATACAAATGTTATTTTTAATTTTATTTAAAATTATTCAAGTCATTTTTTTAAGGAAGACCTCTGTCTCCAGCTTTTAAAATCTTTATGCATTATTTTGCTGCAGTTTTATGTTATTTATTTAAATATTGGGGTTTTGGACTGTGGTGGACATTTCCACTTTTCAATCTATAAAAGTAAACTTTTCATCATTTAATAAAAACAAAACAACAGATTAGGGGGAATGTTTAATCTTTTAAAGGGAATTCACAATTTCCAACTGTTTGTCTTTCAGGGACTTTTCTTTCTACCCATTCACTTGCATTTATTTGGCACTTTTGTTTGATTTTCACACCTTACACACAATTTCATTGTTAAAACACCTGAAACCAGATCTTTACATCAAAGTCAAACTGTCATTTAAGATTAAAGAACGAGACGAGTATGCACAGAAGTTCTCCACAGCTATCTTTATCATTCATAATTATGATTTTACATCTCAGCAACACAAAATGCAGAATAAAAACACATTCTGTAGTAGCAAGGCACTTTAAAAAGGTAGCTACAGGTGAGAGGTGGTTTGTGAGCTGAGCCGTACAGAGGTGTTAGAGGCCCGGAGCGTTACAGTGCACAGGGTGTTGAACATGTCGGGCACAGAGATGGCAGAAATAATGACAGAATGTACAGAAATTGTGTTTTTTATTTTTGTCTTTACAACTGACACTTGAAATGATGAAGGCACTTGAAATGACGAGGTCGTACAAAATGATGTAAACCATACTTTGGTCTTTTCATTTTTTAGATTTCATTAAACTTTCTTTTTAGACAAAATGATCCAAAACACAAACAAAGAGGAAGAACTTGGGTAAATAATGACAATAAATATTAAACTAAATTGAAATCATATTCGTAAAAGTCTCTAAACTAAAACTGAGTTAAGTTTGAGTTTAAATCAAACACGTTTACCACGCTTGTTTTTCTAGATAATTAGTCAAAGCTGATCCATAGAAGAAACCATAAAGTGCATCTTTGGATGGGTGGGAGAAACAACACTGAATGGAAATGCTATTGACTCTTCCAGCCCATAAAGAATTCATGAACAGTTACCGATTGGTTTGGGTTACACTTAAACAAATTGCTCCAAAATTTTACTGGACGGAAAAACAAATAAAACAAACAAACAAAAAAAAAAAAAGACACGAATCATAAACACAAATAAACATTTAAAAAGGACCTCTGTGCGTTCTTCTGCCGATGAGGCGATGCACATTAAGACAAACTCTAGGCACTTTTCAACACACCTGGCAGATGTAGCACCTTCTCGTACGGTTAAAAAAATATTATTTATCACCAATTATCTCGTTTTAAACATCACCGGAACACACACATATATATTTTTTTGCAACACTGACTCAAAATCATTGTCAAGAACCGAAGTGACGAAACGGCATGTGCAAAAACCAACATGCACAAATGATCGATGCTGGACACTTCAGTAAAAAGACTTACATCAGCTCATGGTCCATCGAAAGACAAAGGCCTCATTCACCGTCGTGCTCCTCACAATGTCACTGACTTCAGTGTGGTTACTACGAGCGAAAAGAAATCAGTCCTCTTTCAGAGTAATACTTAGAAGAGTGTTAACTGACTGTGCAGGAGGGCAATGCCCGTCCTAACCACTGTGTCTTCCAGTAACAAAACATAAAGCTACAAGCAGGCAACTTGGTCAACAGCAGAAAATCTTCAAAAAAAGCAAATTACACTTCAGTGGAAGGAAAAGAGGAGAAGGCGCGTGGAGCGAGAAAAAACCACTCTGCTGCTGCTGTACTAGAAAAACATCACCGTGGTTGTCCAGTGACGTCGTCCTCTCTCCGTTTACTTTAGTGTGATCCACAGAGGTGAAATTATCCACATTAGATTGCCAGGGTTTCAGAAAGGAGGGTGTAGCTATACAAATGTGTGTGTGTGGGTGTGTGGTTGTGTGTAAGTGTGTGGGTGTGCTGCCTGCTGCCCCATTCAACATGCCCGTTCTTTGGCTTTCAGGTGAGGGCCACATGCCAGGGCCCTTCGTCACACGGCCTCATCTCCACCCTCTCACTGTCTGATCAGTTCCTCTTCCTGAGGTTGTTGTTGAGTGGCGTGTGGCCGTTCTGAATGTGGCCGTTTTTAGACTTTTCCTTCGCCTCGCTGTCTTCATCTTCATCTTCTGACTCCGTCTCCTCCTTGTCGCTGCGCTCATCCTCAACAATGTCCTGTCGGGGGAATAAAACAACAAGACACTTAGACTTTGTGCAGTAACTGGTGTGAGGTGACAAAATGATCGAAAAGTGGCGGTTCCTACATTTCCTGGCAGGAATTTGACGACCATCCGCAAGATGAGCACGGCCCAGAAGATATGAAGGACCTGCAGCACCAGCAGCAGCCCGTTGAAGAAGTAGAAGCCGAGGAAGGCGGGGTAGAGCGTCAGGGGGTACACCCACGTCGTGTGTATGATCCTGTACAATAGAACAAAGACAGAGAACAGAGGGTCCAGTGAGAGCCACCTTCAGTCACATTCCAAAGCCCATTGAGAGGCGTCAGAGGGGGGGGGTGGGGAGCGAGACAATGTGTCTGTTGTATTTCCAGAAGAACACATACATAAAACTACTGCTAAATAAAACAAAGGAATCAGGGTTTTTACAGTCTGATCACCCCCCCGCCCTAAAAGTGAGGATGGTGTGCGAGGGATTGGCTCAAAACTTGTGTCCATCTTCATCACACGCTCACATATTCCTCATTGAGGCGAATGACAATCAAACGCACAGGAATAGACCACATAAAAAATAACCTTATCGTTAAAGGTTTTATTTAGAAATCAGAATATTTCAACCTTTATTTTAAAAGGCCACATTTTCCAATCCAAGCCAATCATAAAAATCTTAACAATTACATGAACATATGTTTTTAGTATCAGCTAAAACATGTCCACAAAAATAAACATTGTGAAGTATTGCAGCTCATAGAGAGAAAGCCCAAAAAAGTGTCAGTGTTGCACTAATTTACTCTGTTGTTAGCAGTGACTTTCAAAGTAAATCTGATGTAAGAAATATGTATTTTACCAGAAGGGGAGGATGACGAGGCGCGTGACGATGAAAACCGCAGCAAACATAGTGAAGATGAAGTTGCAGGTTTTCCTCCAGCCTGCGTAGTTGAACATTTTGGCCGACTGGAAAGAGAGAGGAGAGCGTGAACCTTTCGTGTTTTCACCTCTAGAGGGCAGACAGTGAACTGTATGAGGAGGACAGCTCTCTGATCTAAATACTGTTATCATGAAACCTATAAAATTATCGTAATTTGATGATTATATTTTTCTGCCGTGTTGGCATCTTGTCGTACCTCCATGAGATAATCGGAGGAATCATGCACCAACATGATCAAAGTCCCTGCTCGGATGTAGTTGACCAGCCAGGAGAAGCTGATAAGGAGGATGGTGGCCACGTGGTGAACTATCTGCTCTTTGAAATCCTGCAGTGAGTGAATCAGAGAGATTGTGTAAAAACAAGATGCAACATTGTTTTGTCACTTATTGATCAAGTTATAAAGATCGGTCACTAATCGACAGTGTGTATCAGACTGCTGCCGGTTTAACAAATGATTAACTCTCCGCTCACAGCTGATTATACGACTTTACAGCCATAAAAAGACACTAAATCCACACACAGAGACAAAAAACTGAATTAAAAAAGTTACAAAAACACTTCCTTGAATAGGAGACAGATTTCAACATCGTGGCTCTACAGTAAATTCCTGCCGTTTTGGTTTTAAAAGATTAATTTGTTGCATTTGTGAACTCGGTTATAAAACGAGCACTGGAATCGAGGCCTTGTGATTTGCTGACAGGCTTGAACGTCTGCCACCAGTTACAACATCAACCTGAGCTGTGGATAAAATGGTCAGTCGGTGTGACTTCCCACTGATTTCCAGTCACACATTAACTGAACACCCTGACCTGGGAGCCACAGTTCAGTTTGTGAAGTTAAAGCAGAAGCAATGAGCAGAAATGACGATACCTTTAACGGCTCTGTGAATTCTGAAAGCTTCACTCGATCCAATCCATAAAGTCCGGATTTATTAGTAGGGAAGTCAATATCCAAACCTCAAAATACACTACCAACACCACAGATCATTGATTCTGATCATTTCATGCACTTAGTCAGTGAGTGATCGCTCTTGATGGAGGGCTGCTGAGGGGCTTCACGGCAGAGAGAGCTAACAAAGTTCAGGAAGCATTGCTGCATCACTTACCTTTCGTTTGATATCTGATGCTACGCTAAAAAGCAGCGAGAGGTAGAAGCCTAGTTCCAAATTGTAGTACCAGTACTGAGAAGGCACCAGTGGCTGGAACAAAGGAAAAGAAGGATCTGATGTAAGAGCATGATGCCAATAATGTTCTATCCATTAGTCAGTTCAGGAAATTGGTAAACAAATAGAAGTAATGCACATTTTGTGATTAATACAAGTGATCAAATTAAAATGAAAGTATTCAAATATGAAATGAGCTGAATAGTCGTTTCAGGCCGTCGCAGTTGGCTCACCATTTTGGGGAAGTCTTCCCACATCTGTTCCAAATCATAGAACCATGGTTTCTGAGGGGAGGTAGATATTTAATATTAATGACAACGTCCAACACAAAACAACAAAGACTTGAAAGCAGCAAGCAAGAATACAGAGGAAAACCAGGTTTGCGTGAAACATCCAACAGTATGATTATGCTGAAGAAGACAAACTAAAATATCGTTCAATAAAAATGTTTCTAGTTATGACCAGAGTGGGTTTCACGTTCCTAAATTACACATATATACAGATTTTCATTAGCCATGAATGCCAGATTATGACAGGGTACTCACATCAACAAGGACTGCCAGGCCAGCAAAGAAAGCAAGAAGGTAAAAGGTAAATCTCCAACTGTAAGAGAATGCACAGCGATCTCAGAAATGCCACAACACTGTAGAACTTCGGACAAAGCACAAACCAGTACACACAAACTAAGAAACAACTAACGGACAACACAAAAGGCACAAAGTAAATAAAGGTTTCAGACTTGAAAGTGAATACAACAAACATCTTTATCTGAAATCACCCGAGAGTCCACAATTTGACAAGCCTCCAAAAATCACACATGAAATGACGAAACAGATATTTAATAATCATCCTTATCACATGTCTTGTATTATATTTCCAATATTTAATAAATATCACATGGATTTAAACCCTTAATCACACTGGTCAAAATAAATCCTTCTGACATCTGTTGCGAAACAGCCTGTTTTGCAACAGCTTTCGCGAAATTCCGCGCTTGCTCCCTGTTTCTGGGAGTTGTCGGGGTTAAATGGATGAAATAATCCATTAGCAGACCATGGGCCATTAAACACTGCACATTTAAATAATTTTGATGTTCTGTAAGAGCAGTTAGTGCCGTGGCTTCACAGCAGCACATTCACTGCACGTGCACGTTTCTGGTCCAGTTACTTGGTGACTCTCTTGAACCAACCCGTCTCCTCCTCCTGCAGAGACTAAATCATAATAATATGATTCCCTGTTACATTCCCTCATTCATACTGTTGATAGCAAAGCACATTGGATTAACACGTCTTGTCTTTTACTAACTTGAGTTGGACCTAAGGTTACAAACAAAGGACTTGTGAATAAACTTGTATCTCATCTGTTCCATTGTATCTTCTGCTGCCAGCAGTATTTATGTTTACAGCTAAATTGATCTACTTTACATAAAATGCATATGTTAAAATGAGCAACAAACATAGTTTTTGAACTAAGCTTGATCAACTGTTCAGGGACCGAAAACCCAAAAGATGAATCCCCTCTGTGTTTGAGGTTAGTTCCAGTCTGTTAAACTTACTTTCTGGAGCCAGTTGTTATTCTTTATAGCACTGCTTCTTAACAGTCAAACCTTTTGCACCCTCACAAACACAAGGGGGTAAAAGTTACTAAGTAATTCACAAGAAAATAGAAAAAACATACAGGGAAGATTGTCCTGACCACTGTCAAAGTGACAAAAAATCTAAAAAGCACACTATGACCTCTTCAAAATCCTGTTAAATACACAAAGCACAGCTTCGTCAGGCTGCATCAACTACGCCAACTTCATGATGCAACGACAGTTCAGCATGAAAATTCAACACTGTGCGAAAGATGCTTATCTACCATGCTTCCCGAAACTTTTTGTGCTTGTTGGGCCGGTCCTGGTTTCTCCGCCGCCTGAACCACCTCTGAACCTGCCGCACCGAACAGCCCGACGTTTTACTTAAACTCTCTATGGCGCTCTGGCAACAAGAGAAGGAGAGAAGGACAGTGCTGTCATGAAGTTATGGTAGTTAACTGGTCTGGGATTATTTACACCATCCTGTCATTCTTGTCCATTTACACCTCAAACAACATCTCTGTCATTAGACACACAGTGAGTCTTAAAGCAGTTGGTTTCCTGAAGTACGCGAGATGAATACCTGTGTGGGATGCTTTGATGTGCTGCAGAAATAGGATTCTAGGGTGGGATTTGAAGGAGCATAAACACGCTGTTTGTTGCTCACTCCCAGCAGAGAGGCCAGAGGTGTCGCTACCGTCCTGGAAAGAGGAAAACACGCAGGATGAGAAGACGCAGCTTACGAGTCACGTCAGGAAGAATCACTCAAAACACACATGTAGGAAGAGGTGGACTAACAAATGTTGACTCACCTCTCGAATATCTGTCTGATGACCAGGAAGCAGAGGGCGATGGGGACAGTAGCCCAGAGGTCCTGCATTTTAGGGAAGACTTTGCCATCGTGGTCATTCAGGTCCGCCCAGCCGTGGCCTACTGGAAACCAAATCCAGTCGGCCCATATCTTCTCGCTCAGCTGAGACATCCTAAAGAAAATAATAGAATGAGAGATTTTTCTTTTTTACCGCATGGAAGGAAATTAAGACGGGTATTAAAAAGACGGGTTTGTCTCCTCTGCGATCTTCACTCATTTTCCATTAGATAGATATAGAAAGTCACTCTGCCGTGACAATATCCTGAGAGGAAGGAGAGGAAACAGAGAGGAGAGTGAGTATTGATTGGAGGTGATTAATCTCACTGGGCCTCGGGCAGCACGCTCAGTATCTGAGCACTTCCTGCTCCACATGTAAGGCGGACTTTGTTAAGCTGCACACACACTTGGTTAGTTCGTTCCGGGACACAACACCATGCTCAAATTTGGCAGTGATTTTTTGAACAAGGCTTAAAAATGTGTCACATGTCTCTGTCATTGACATGAGCAGATATATACAGAAAACAGTGTTTGTACAGTAATGCCTCGCAATAATGAAGAGTTTACATAGAGTGGTAATTCCTCATTCATATACCTCACTGTGTGTTTGAGCTATGCAAAGGAAATTGCACAATGAACCCATCATGGGCTGATAATCTCTTGAGCAAGATGAGTCATGATATTCCATCCTGTTAACTGACAGTTAATCATTTCCAATACAACCTCTCAAAAAAACCTTTGTTATATCGAGTTCCTGCGAAAAAGTCTCAGGTGTCAATCATAAGGTTTCACACCTTTTTGTAACATCGAATAAATGACTAATTGCGGGACAAAAGAGCAATTGATCATATATGAGAGTGGTACAATTTTTTGTTTTGTCCATGTCCCATGCATTAACATTGAGGTTTTAAGCCTTTACTGCAGCCAGCCAGCAGATCCAGACACTTTTGTTGGCATCACATTTGTTGACTCTGTCATTTAGTCCTTCTTTATATCCGGTCTGCGGTCGATGCCCATTGGATGAACTGCCATGACATTCACCACAGACATCCATGATTTTTTAATGGTCCTCATGTGGAGTCCAAAACAACAACGTTTCTCTCTTGTTTTATGGTTTTTAATTTTCGGGACTCAAGTTGGGCACGGACAGGTGAAAATGAGCCGCGTCACAAACCTCAACACAGTCCCACCGCTCTGTTATTAGAGTCCAGGGAGCAGCAGTTAAACTAACTGGGATAACATCAGCGTCACAGCAATAATTAGAGGCGACTCCTCCGCGGGGCACTCATTTACCTGTGAGCAGCAACTTTTCAGGCTGACCATCACTTTATACAGCTGAACCTTTGTGCCAAAGCTGTGTGTCAATGAGCAGAGAGGAAAATCCAGCTTGTCACACACACCACCTGACAGATCTTGTTACAAGGAAACTGTGTGTGTGTGGACTTTAACACGTTAGAAGCTTACTATAAATGCACTGTACCTCATGCAGGCGGCATTTTGTAGCAGTAGTTCTACTTCTGCATGAGGCAGTGAACCACAGCAGTGCAATATCAACCATCCTGTCTGTTAACCAATGTGTGGATTTCAATGTAACAGCTGCCTTCTGTCAGATATCGACCTTTAACGGGTCTTATTTTCACTCCATGAAACTCTGACTGAAATTAACATGTGTACTTACTCTCTGAGCACAATGCTGAGCGGACCGCAGATCATGTTAAGTCTTTTAAATGCTTCAAACAGAGAGAATGGGCTCTCTGTGGATTGTGTGTGTTACTGGTGGGAGGATTGTATTCAGTCCTGGAGTGAATTATGGGATTTAGGTGAACGTGCAGAACGTCTTTCTGTCTGAAAGGGGGAAGTGGTAACTCTCATGCTGCTTCTTATCAAAGTACACATCTAGCTCTGTGTCTGAACCACACTTTATCAGTTCAGTTTCACTGTTCAGGACAGCAGCTGAGGCTAAATTCCAAAACAGGAAACATTATCAGGGAAGAGTGCACCGGCTACATTCAGTAAAAATCCCCTGTGTTCCCCTGTGTTGTGTAAAAACTGAAAGACGACAGCAGCACCAGCATTTGTGCAGCGGTCAGAGTTAAACAGTATGTCTGCTGCTGTATGCGTTTGATTTCCATTAGGGTTAATTGATTGGAGAGGATCAATAGTTGGTAGGAGCACAAATGTGGCACCACCGGTTTTAGCAGGTGCAACTGCTGCAGGCTAAAGTAAACTTTATTTTGTTAGCCAGTCTATATTGACACACCAACCAGTATGAAGTATACCGAACATGTAGAGTCATTGAAACAGATTTTAGATTGAAAATGGCCACACTCTGGACTCCAATTATTCTATTCCACTTAGAAACAAACAGGCCTCTGCGAACTGTATCTGTGCATCTATCACTGAAGGTGCTGTGTGTATTAATTGGTTAGTTGTATTTCACTCCATCTGTTATAACACCCGCTGACTCTTCTCTGGTGCTAGTACATTTAATCTAGACCCAGTGTTCACCTCTCACCTACAAGTTCTTTGGAGGGTCCATGGTGCAACATGCCACTTTGCAACCTACGGTTTGGAGTCCAGGAACTATCTTCACTTTAGAGATTAATACACATTTCAGTGCACAAAGTTCAGCAACATTAACAGCTGTACCAGAAAGACAGCTACCCCTTGTAATAGTGTTATATTTACCGTTAAAAAAAAAAAATACTGTACATTGGTTGATATATTGGTATCAGAACTTCTTTTACTCCCATATTTGTTAAGTTTTTCCCCTTTTAACCGATGTATTGTATACACAAGCAACATAGTAATATCCATAAAGAAAATAGAGAGTTCACAAATGGTTGATTAAAAATCAGTGATCAAAATACTGTATATGAATCAGCTTTGCAGGGATATATTGACTTTTAGCCAAAATGTATCAAACCCCAGATCCTACACTTCCCACATTAAAGCTCAAAAGCATCTTTCATTATTCCCCTGCTGTCTTCTTGTAAAGACGGGCTTTCTTTTCATAATTTCCTTGTACACAAACACAAATTGTGAATGAGACAGACCTGTAAAAACTGAAAGTCTCATACTCAGGTTATGAAAACCCATCAGTCTTAAGGAAACTGTCTTCAAGGCCACGAGAGACTTTATACATCTGTTTGCACAAGTTCCTAATGACAAGTGAAATAAGTTTTGCATGTAAAAAAAACAGCCGAATGCCCCTTTGCCATAGTTTCTCTATGTGTGTTGTCTTTAAGATAACCATGAAGGACGGAGTCTGTGTTATCCTGCAGAGATAGTTAAAGAATTGTATTGGATTTGGCTGTAAAGCTGTTTACTCCTGAAAGTCCAAAAGTGTTTGTTGGACTCTAACACTTCACCCCCCCACCCCCCCCACCAGCATAGTGCTGAGTAGATAATGAGTGAATAATCATTTTGGGTTGAACTATGCCCCTTTAAGAAAACTGTCTTTACAAAGCCAAGAGGAGACTTTATACATTTGTTTTCACAAGCTCCCAATGACAATTTAAATACGTTTTGCATGTAAACACTAAGCAGCGTGTCCCTTTGCCATAGTTTCTCTACGTGTGTTTTCTTTATGATAACCTTGGAGTGGGGACCCTGCAGAGACAGTTGAGTCCTTCAGAGGGGAAATGATGTGTGAATAATGCTGATCAGACACAAGCCTCACATCATAACATCTAAACCCACATTGTGTCTGTGTCTGCAGAGCTGCTGAACTTTCCTCACTTCTTGTGTCTGTCACTGCGGTCTACGCCGTTTGCGTAAACTCTCGCAGGGAGTGGCAGCGAGTGCGCAAGCGGGGAGTCTCCCGGACATAGCGGGTCTGAGGCTGAGATGGAGCTTCGAGCAAAAAGTTAACAACACACAAAAAACTATAACTCAAACACTTTCACGTGTGACCGCCACACACGGGCCCGGGGGGCTGGTAGTTTGAATCCCCCCCCCCCCCACCACCCGCCTGTGTGGAGAGAGGAGACGGGGGCGAACTTAGCGTAGCGACATCTCCAGTTGCCTCCAGTTGAAAACTTTTTCGAGCGTAAACCCACAATTGCACCACAAACGGCTCAAAAACATGGCGACTAACGCTGCGCCTGGCACTTCTGCGTTCCCCCCTCCCTCCTCCAGGAATGAACTGTTGCGTTTTTATTGTAATATACTTGAATAGTATCGCGACCTTCTCTTATCGCGGTTGTTGCTAAACAAACACCCCGGACATGAGGCCTGTTTGCTGGCTAACGTTCGCTTAATAACGGCCGGGGAGTGGAGCGGAGCGGAGCGGAGGGGGGAGCTCGGTGGCTATTCCTCCCCCCCGGGTATAACTTCACCGAAACCCCCTGTATGGAGCCTGATCGCCCCCCCCTCCCCTCCCGCCGGTGGTGTCTAAAAATAGCGGCGGTGTGCGTGTGACAGGCGGCTTCCACGGAGCCGAAGCGGCGGAGTAACGGTGCGGTGAACTCACCTCTGCTCCGTGTCGCCAGGTAGTGAGATGAGGTCCGGCTGCTCTTCCTGGTGTCGGGGCTTTAAGTGCTTTTCGCCATTTTTTTCCCTCTACAAACTGAAAGTTGCACTCATTCAAACAACCGTGTCGCAGTTTCCCCCCCCCCCTCCTGAGTTTTCGTTTCGGAGGAGCACGGGGCGGGTGTGCGGGCTGGGTGTCCGGCTGGTGGCTCGCCGGGTCGTCGGTGCTTCTCTCCCAGTTGAGCCCGGTTGGATGAAGCGGCCGCGGACACTGGGATGTTATGGTTCTACGTTAAGAGAGACCAGGCGTGGGCGGGTGGAGGCTGCTAAAGTGACGCACGCTTCCGCTGTGTATGAGGGGAGGTTAGTGCCACACAGGGAGGGACGACGAGGCAGGAGTGTGGCCCATTAGATAATAATATTTTCTCGTACAATGCTCCTGGTAGACTGTAAGTGCCTGTGAGCATTCAATAAAAATTGTTTTTTAAAATTGCATTTAGTTCATTTCCGTCCAACTACATATACTTCCTGGTGCGGGGCGCCAGCCAAATAAGAGTGAATATAAGTTCTTCAACCTGTTGGCAACCATGGGACCTGAGGCTGCTCTTTAATTGGTTGTTGCAGATTTTCCCCGGGATGCAGCTCTCTGCGCCCCAGACACCCAGCCAATTGGTATTAATTTACGTTTTTTAAAAATCGAATGTGATGTCGACGCCTCGATGTCGTCTCAGGTACATCCGCCGTCACTAAGTTACTTCCGCTTCCGCAGAAATGGTGCCTTCTAGTGAAACTGCTGCAAATCCGGTTAATTCTTTTAAAAAACACCACAACAAAATAAAAAGGAGGATAAAGGAGCTTGGACTGACCCGATTTACAGATTCAGCAGGTGATCGAGGACGAGCTTACACATTCTCTCACTCTTGTTACGAGAAACAGAGTTGACTAACTGGATGTGGCGTAAGTTATGTATTTTATCGCTTCCCCCTGTTTGCGAGACCACAAACATCTCTCTGAAAAATGCAAACGGCATGGAAGTTGCCAAAGTCATTTGGCCACAATGAGGCTACATTTTTGCGGCAGGCTTAGCATTGCTCAACAGCTCGATGAAGGCTACAGGACGGGCATATTGTGTGTTGTGTTGTTATTGTTGATGTTTGTTGTCAGTTTGTTTGTCCTGCCTCTTGCAAGGCGTCACTCCACACCAGACCATTAAAGACATGTTCTTGTTGTTTTGTATGCGTCTGACCCGTAGAACCTCCTGCTGCCGGCTACAGAAAATGTCCGCACACAATATTCCGGACATTTACTGGACAGTTCATGTCTGTAGCAGTTTGTTCATTAAGTGTTTTTTGTGAATCCGTGGGACCTCGATACGTCTCCATGATCACTACTCTGCAGATACTTGCTCCAAATGACGTCAAAAGCTATTCATCATTGTCCCGAATGTCCCAGAAGGTGATTTAATGTGCAAAACCCTGACAGCTTTTATCGTTGTCTTTATTGGGCCGTAAAGGTTAACTTAACCTCAGTGTATTCTTATTAGATACAGATGCATTCTGTCACAGGTCTGTCAACATCACGTGGGCTCCCTGATGCTCCTCCTTATCCACACATTGGCTAAGTTTCCAAATATGAGCTTACATTTGTGTATGTTCACCCGACAGTCTTGTGCAGCTGTTTGCTCCTCAAATTGCAGCTGCAGTGTCAACAGCACAGCTAACCCCCCACCCCAGCCAAAGTCTACGTGTGGCATTAATCAGCCGTCCTAACACTGAGGCATGCTGAGGAGGGAAGAGGCATGTTTGAACGGATCAGACCAAACCCAACATGCTGTGACACAGGGATTCTCTGAGCACCTCAGACTTTTCCATCCTGAGTGGATCCACATGCACACAGTAAATCATGGTGGTAGCTTTACAAGTGGGATTATCAATAGCTAAACATATATATGTCCTAACTATAATGGCATTGTCTATTTCTAACTTAGTGAAATTATTCAGTGTAAATAAACAACAATATTTCAATTATTTCCCTCATTGAGTTTTGGTCCAGAGGTTTAGATACAACCAGGATTCATGTATAGATGTTTTTCACTTTACACAATGCCTCTTCAGGCCTGTAGAGGGCAGCAAACTCCCCTATGTTCAAACACTCTTTAAACAAATGAAATAAAAACAGTTCTAAATTGTAACTCTGAAAAAAAGGGCAACATTATTTGTTAAATGACACGACATCAAGACATTTTTTTCTAAATTGTACTTTATTTTCTTTTAAAGACATATGTTTTAAAACAGCGATTGTAGAGAATAAATAAAGAAACATTATGTTTGTTTTTTGTTTTTTTTTACTTCCATAGGTACATTTATGTAATTAAAAACTCTATAAGTGTGTTCATTGTCTTGTAGACCACAGGAATCCTCTTTTTTTTTTCTCCCTCTTAAATTAAAAAAGAAATTTTCACATCTTCCCCCCCCCCCTTTCATCAAATTGATTACCAAATAAATTAAAACGTAAAAAATCAAGATAGAAAAATTCTCAGCCCTTCCTTCCGCTTTGTTAATTTTGAAAAGTTGTGGCAGCAGAGAATCTTAACTCGTGACGTTTTTAAGTCCTTTTACCTCCATTTTGAAAACCAAGGTATGTACACTGAGAGGACATCCATTTCTCTTCCAGCATCATTACCCCATGATTTTTTTTAATTTACGTATAAATAATAAAACTAACTCTACATAACAATATTACCAATGGTAATCATACAGAATAGTATTTTCTTTAGCCTCTGACTGTAGACTGGCCTTCTGTTGACGCCATAGACCACAAATCACACTATACAGTAGAACCCTGTTCAGTAGAATAACATCAGTGATATGCTTTTCTTAACATGTAGATCTTGTTGCCGACAATAGAGTATGTACATAATATAAATGAATCCAGCTGTGGAATGATACAGTAGGAACATCTGGAGCACTTCTGATAGTGTGGATTCTGGAGATCGTTGCTGATATTACTGCTGTATTTTTTGTAAGCGCATACATGTGATACTGCTTTTTGTGTTGCTCCTGTGCTATACGGTTGGTCAAACAACCAAAAAAGGCTGGGACATCCCAAGTGGTTTTTCTTGATTGAACTCTTAGGTTTTCCTGGAGGTGGAGAAGAGATGAAAGAGAGAAAAAGAAGAGCACAAAGTATTTTAAATCAAATCACAGAGCGGGAACACAAACATTTAAGACTTTGGAAGTGGAGTGGTGTCTGGAATACACACTGCTTGCACTGAGGCCTCAGGGGGAGTCTCAGTGAACAACTAGTGTCCATGCAACTCAAATGGTGACAGTCATACTGCTGCAGTGTTATGCACGTTCTTAGAAAAGTACTTGGTCATGTCTTTTGGCAGGCAAATTAATTCAGAACATGCACAATAGGAATTCTGGTAGGAGATAAACTCTCCAAATTTTGGGGAAATAATATTCAGAACCTTGCCATTGACCAAACTTGAGTTCCTGAGGGAGGTTCAGTATTTCAAATCATCCACCAGTTTCTCTGTGATGCAGGTTGCAGCAAACTGGGCATCTGCAGGTACCAGAAACAGCTAATAAACAATTTTAATTATTTTAATGCCAGATTATCAATTAAAAACCCCTTAACAAGCAGTGCAGTCGTTATTTTGTTCAAACCTCTATATAGACATTTCTAAGGGTTTCAAATAGGTCTCTGCAAATTTGGGGGATGCTGGAATAAAATTATGCACAAATAAAGCACATGTAGTGTAAAGTTAAATCCTTAAGTACATGGAGTGTGGGGTTTGAATATTTCACTGCGTGCAAACAATATTTAGCTTCAATAATGCAGAATAGGTGTGGGTAGGGGGGCACTGTATGTTAAGGGGTGTTTAATACCCCTTAATATAGAGTGTTTATTTGATGTATTAAAGAGAAACTTTAGCGTTAGCCTTTAGTTTTCAGCCTAAACCTGATTTAAAACATCCTTGAGTTTTGATATATATCAGAAGGAAAAGATTCAATCTCATTAGATAGTGAATTTGAAACATTCAAAGGGTTTATAATTAATTCTTGTTGCCAATAACCTGCAGATACCCTGAACAAAAGACACCCTGAATTAATGTTTGCTTTTGATATGAAGTGGATATTTGAGTTATAATATTTAAATAATATGCTTATATTTGCTGATTCTTTCTTATGTTTTTTGTTGATCCAGAATTCCTACAGAGGAATGCAGTTCCTCAGCCAGCAGCACGTGTCACAGGAACCAAACAGCTTTACCCAAAACCTTCTAGAGTAAGGTTAGTGTCTCAGTTGGTACAACACACACACACACACACACACACACACACAAACACACACACACACACATACTTACACACAAATATTTTTTCACATCTACTCAATACAGAACACTCCCGCAAATATGAACGCACAACGAACGTCTTCTTTGTCTCACGCACGCACACGCCACTCAAACACAGATACTATGTTGTCGACCATATACAGGGGCACATTCAGTACATTTTCAGTCGCACAAAAACCAAACAAAGTTCAGGCACAAAGTCACGTGGATTTGAGTTACAACCAAACAAAAACCCCGCATCACCGAAAACTACCACACCAACCAACTAAACAGAGGGGATGTGTAAGAATGATAATCATGACAGACAACAAAAAGGAAAGTAATCAAAAGCAAAAAAGTCTAAAAGGAAGTAATTCTATCCATATTTGATGGACATGCTGTTTTTTTTCTAAAAGCCTCAGTGCTAAGAGCTAAATTAGCCTCTGCTGTCATGATAATCAATTACTTACAGATGCTGAGGTAAAGTGACAGTTATTGATCAGTGTTTGCAAGGATTAAAAACCAGGACAAAATAATAAGAGGAAACTCACAACGCACCAAACACAGTTCATGGTCGCCACAGTAACCCGCCATGCAGTTGAGCATGGTGAATCAAGGCAACGGCCCAAAATAAAAATTGCTAATGGCAACCATCACAGGCAATATCGCCACAGCAACCAACACAGGCCAATTAACTTACAACGCAGTGAGAAGGAAGGGGGGAGGTTTTAGCGGTTGCTAGGCAACCGTAGCCATAGCGACGCACGTCTCCACGATATATGTATGGACGGGACAGTCTTGAGAGTGGTGTGATGTTTTTTTTTCAGGAAAAATGGCATATGGCACAGCACAAAAACAATAAATGAAAAGTAAAACAAAAAATTAATGACGAACAGTAGTTGGCATTCAACCCTGCGACAGAACACTGGTTAGACAAAACATTTGAGCCGAGGTTAAGTCTCTAAATCTCTCTGTAAAACTGTCCCTGTGTACAGAGCAATAAAGGAGGAGCCACGTTTACACAACATATCTTCTGATCCTTCAAATGTATTCAAAATGGATGTTTCTCTAAGAGTCCTACCACCTCAGTAATGTTGATCAACTGTAGACTTATTGACTTCCTCAGTTCCACATGAAAGATAACCATTAAAGTACTGAGCCCCCAATTACATCCACTCTGTCTCTTCAACTTCCGGACCCATTTCTAGCTGTCTATCAGCCCCTCCCCGAGCCACTTCTCAGTCAATATGCAGTGACGCACCTCGCTCAGTAAGGTCTGTTGGCATCCTTGGGCCTCTTCAGCTGCACCTTCAGTCTCTTCATGCCGATCTGGAAGCCATTCATGGCCTGGATGGCAGTCTGGGCACTGGACGGGTTGTCAAAACTCACAAAACCTGGGGAGGAAAAGAGGAAATGAAAGAAGTGAACACAAACGTTCATACTGCGGCACAGCAGCAGCATTTATAGGTAAAATTACATGGTGAAAATGTTGTTCCCTGTCACATAAAAGAGACAGATGCTAAAAGCAACAAGGTAAAAATAAACCATCACTGACGTTACCGTTCCTATTAGCATCGCTGTGACTCACCGAAGCATTTGCTCTGGTTGGTGGCTCGGTCAACAAACACCTTTGCAGAGATGACGTTTCCAAAGGGCAGGAACATCTGCAGTATCTCAGAGTCAGTGAACTCCTGAGGCAGGTGGTAGATGAAGATGTTACAGCCCTCGGGTCCTGTGAGCAGAGACGGGAGAGAGACAAGGACGCGGACATGACGCGACAAGACAGGACGGGTTCAGAGAGGAGTTAGAAACTGCAGCGTTCAGGAAACGCTTGGAATGTTAGGTTGATGAAAAAAATAAAACTACAAAACCAAAACACAAGAGCAGGGGAATAAATCAAATATTAAAAGACATTGCAGTCATTTGTTTGCCAAATAATTGTAACACCTCTGTATCTGCATGTAACTATAGTAACTTAAGGACATATTAACAGTGGAAACTTCACAGAATGGATTTTCTCTCTTTTTGCAAAGTTTACTAATTATGGATGATTTATATTTCACTGTTTTCAAATGTATGTAAAACAGGGTTCGATTTCTGGAAGTATTGCTCCTCCAGTTCTAGATAGCCACTGATTTCAGGTCAGTGTTATGTTGTTATGTTCAGGTCAGTGTTATGTAGACTGAGGATCAGGAATCAGACGGTTGTACTAATCAGTGCAGTGAGGATTAAATCTGGATTCATTTTCGTTGTCTTTGAGTTGCATCACAGTTGTTGGTTAAATCTGAATAAATAGAAAAGGCTGCACTACATTTTGCCATTGTCGGCATGAAGATAATATAATTTTGATAAGAGCTTTTTTAATGAGTGATTTCATCAATTCAGCAAATCTGCAACAATTTTAAAAACATAGAAACTGAAGTTGTTGTCAAATATATGCTGGACAGATTAGTCAAAAATGGAAATAATTGTGCAGCCCTAACATTTGATCTTAATTGTGGTGTAAATTATATAATTTAATAAAGTTGTACAAGTCTGTGCAAGTTATTGAATGAAAATCATCAGAGGGGGAGCGTGGTTTGAAAACTGTGATGTAAAGCAAGTGTGGTTTGTGGTTAAAGGATTCAAATGCGTAAAACCACTAGAATGTGCCTCTAAAGACATGATTATCTGTAAGTTTACCTTCCCGTTGCTGCAGCTGCTGCGGCTGCTGCGGCTGCTGGGCCACCAGGGTGGGCTGGTGGGGGAAGGGCTGTCCCACCAGGCTGTAGGCAGCAGGGTAGGTGGCTGTCGGAGAGGAGGAACAGGTGAGCGGAGCAAACAGAACACTGCAAACTAATCTTTTTTTTTTTCAACTTAAAACAACATCTGACTGAGTTGAACTCCCACCCACTGACCTGCTGTGTTTTTGCATCTAGTTTGTTATGTATGACTCATTCTATAGAGATAAGGGGTTATTTACATTTCGTAATATATGTGCATGTTTTGACTTTGGATGTAGATTTCCACTCAAGCATGCAGTGCTGCGTAGTCGGGGAGAGCAAAGGTAGCTGTAATCCATTAGGTTGCATAAATCTGTTTTTGCATTCCGGTTACACAAAAGTCGTTTCCAGGGAACAAATCTGAGGCCGAGCAGTTAAACTCCATGTAAAATGAAACAAAAGAATAATATTTGGGGGATGATTTGTTTGTCTGTATCAGTCGCGGCAGCAGGACGCGTACACGGCAATGCATTTCTATAAATAAATAAATGTCAGTTTTCATTACATCTTATAGCTTTACACTGAGGCTCACCTGTGTAGTGCTGCATGCCTGTATACGCTTGCTGTAGAGGGTCCAGGACAGGACTCTGAGCTGTGACACAATAAATAAATACCGTCACCAACTGCTGTATAGCACACACACACACACAAATAATCCTCAACGCTATCTGGAGCACATCGGCACGCTCCAAATAACATTCAGAGCTTTAGTTTCATTTCATTTCCTCTTAATTAGAACCTCACTGTCAAAGTAGGAAGCCTGTGAATCTATGGAAGAGGCAACACGATTATTCTTTACTTCTATGATGTGATGGATGTACCTTGATAAGCGTGAACTCCATTGGTGTACAGGGCTTCGGTTGCTGATTGGCCGTTGGGAGCTGGCAAGGAGGCGTAGCTGTTCAATGCAATTGGTGGAGGCAGAGCGGGCACAGGTGTGCCTGCCATGGAGGGCGGAGTGCTGGTACCTGCACATATGTTTGCCCACACTTCAACACTTACTTACAATAAATTCCAAGACAGGACACAGTTAGATTCAAACTTGCGCTGAAATCATAAACTGAAATGAAAGACATTAGTTTATTACAGATGCACACTGCACACTGTTCCCAATGTCACCCTTTTTAAATTAGAGATCAACATTATTTATTGGGAATTGAACAGTGTGTCGTCCAACTCTTTTGCATTCAGTGGTGAATCACTTTTTGTGCTGCACCTTTATGTTCTGCCCGGATGTTCACACTCTACTGAGATATTAGTTTATTACAGATATATGAGTCGTGTAGAAAAGCCAAAGCAATGTTTAAGATACTTAAACTCAAATGTAACAGATCCTTATCAAAATATATGAAAAGAACAATTAATATAAGTCACAATATTTGCTTCAAACCCTGCATGTAGTTGAATAGAATATAAACTATTCAACTACATAGGGGTTCATGTTTCCCCAACTCAACAACAATCTTACTGGTTTTTATAACTTAAAATAAAACAAAACCAACATCATGACAGAAAGATTTTTTTTTTCAAAACAACATAATATATGTTTGTTATTTCGTCCTCTTGGCTCCACCTCTCCTTGTGTAACTGTCCTCATATTTCAGGCGCAAATCTAATCAAGGCCGGCCGGAGCCAGACATCCCTGCCTCTCATTACCTGAGGAGGGGGTGATGGATGCGATCGGCGTGGCAATGATGCTGCTGGGGTTGAGGGCGGCGAGCTGCTGCATCTGAACCGCCGCCACCGTGGCAACAGGAGAGAGGTAGGCCGACTGCGCCACCAGGGCCTGCTGCTGCATCAACTGGAGAAGAGGGAGGGGATGTGTTTTTGTGAGTGTGTGAGTCTAAACTCAGGACAGTCAAGTAAAAAACTTCAAATATATTGTGACAGGACTCAACATCAGATGTTTACTGAGTGATTTCCGTAGATTAACAGAGATTTTCATCGTCAACCAGCTCAAATAACTGTCTCCAGCCATTAAAAACCCAACATGTTTCATAACGGTGCGACGGCTCCAGACTGAACCTCAATCAGGAGTCACAATATATCCGAAGGCCACATTTCTTTACACAACCTACTACAGAGCAGCTTTCCTTGGTGACCTTCTCTGCTTGTGAAAACCATTGCAGACGCTTCACAGTATTTTATAATCAGCCATTGAGGCCGAATCAAGGTAATAATCTGAACTGGGAGGGTAAAAATACCCGACTACATTTCTGCTGCAGGGCAGTTTTCAAAAGGACCCGGAAATTTTCCCTACTGTTCAATATTCATGTGTCTGTCCGTGTTTTGTGTGACGGACAGCATTCTGTGGACAAATGCACTGCAGAGTAAAGATGCTGTCAGGCCTCTTTAAGCATCACAAATTGAACAAATGTTCATGAGCCAGATCTAAAACCATTTGCACTAAACGCTCAATTAGCAAAGAAGAGAGCGGTAATGCCGTCTTTTGACGTTGTGACGTTAAAACTCCTCTTCTTACATCACAGGGAACATGGCACGTTGAGCGAGGTTTGCTTTTGCCCAAAAATTGGGTTTTGTACATCTTTTCTTTGAGGATATTTTCAGTCGTGTAATTTCAGCTTTATGTCACATCAGCTTTTACTTACGTCTACATAAGGAAAACCACTGCCAGCCTTTTGTTACCGAATCATGCATGGTCTCTTTCTGATTATTTAAATAAGGGTTGATACTGAGTTGGAGACGAGAGGAGTCGGACGAGGATAAAAACAAACATGGGTTTCTTTGCTCTGTGTTTCTGTCCTGGTGAAAGGTAAAGTGTGTGCGTTGCTCACCGCCTGTGTGTAGGCGTTGTATGCCCCGAGGTGCAGGGTCATGGGACTGATGACGCCCAGCTGAGAGGCCACCTGCTGCATCCGCCTGAGCCCTCGCTCCTTCTCCGAATCGGCGAACTTAACCACCAGGCTGGACGAGGCGCCCTGTGGAGGTAACGTGGATATCGTAACTCCTTTGGTCTGGTGCTAAACGTCAAGAAAGAAACATCAACGCTCAGTAAAGGTGAAACAAGGAATAATGTACGGCATGTTGTGGGGGGGTTAGGGGATAACGTCTCTGGTTCAGGTCCGACCAGAGACCTCTGAATTCTGCATCACTTCCATAATAACTGGTTATAATGTTAAAATCTAAAGGAAATCTGCAGTTCCTATGACATATTAGCTATTAGACAACAGTGAAGCTAAAATTAAGCTAAAATGATAAAAAAATACTGAGATAAATATGAATTTTCCACATAAAATCAGTTGCTCTTTTGAATTTAGAGAACCTGCACAAAAAGCACAGAACAAATCACCTCCAGCAGAAGAGGAAAAAAAAAAAAACCCAGATGAGCACATTTTACAAAGACTTTGTCCTCGATTCAGTGTGTGGAGGAGGGGGACAGAAACGAGAAGTGGTGACTGTGGGCTGAGTCACCGTGTTCAGCGTCTAAACGCCTGGATGTGGAGCATGTGAGTGTGTAAGCAGCCATGTAGATTCTGTGCATGTGTGTGTGTTTCTGTGTGTGTGTGTGGGGGGGGGGGGGGGGGGGGGGGGGACTTACAGGTAAAGTACGACTCCCATGCAGAGCGTTGATGGCGGCCTGGGCCTCTGCGTTGTTCTGGAACTTTACAAATGCGCAGCCTACGAGAAAATGACACACCATTAAACGTGGCCTCACACAAACGCACACACACTCTCTCACGCGGACCCGGTATGAAGAAACGACTTTGCTTTAAAAATACATTAGGAGCCGTCTTACATCTAGTGCTTCATCAGTTATTAAGGCATCATTACACATGGTCCACAAAACATTCATTGCTTCATCAATCACAGGCCGTAAACCTCCAAACGCATCATTAGCCATGACCCATAAAACCTATTGCACCATTAGTCATGGCTCATGCAACAAACGCAGAAAGATCTAGCATCTGTGTTTGAACTGTCGCCGGACGTTGATCTACACGACAAATATTATGAGCATTGTTGTTCGTGACGATTGTAATTTTACGTTCACGTGATGGCAACGTGTCTCGGGTTTGACTCTCAGGGCTGGAGGAGGAAAAGACAAATATTTAAATGAAGGCAGCATCATGTTGACAGTCGTGATCTGGAGCCGATCGTTGGAATCAGGGGAGAGAAAAGCTCAAGGACACGTGAGGAACAGGTGTTTGGGAAATTGTGGAGAAAGGGAAAGTTTCCAAAATCATCTTAGTGCTGAATCTTTTTAAAAAGAGGGACAAATATGAATTTATTGTTTTAAAGATGGATTTTTTGGCTAATATTAATACATTTTGTGTTTGTTGGTTGGTTGGTTGGTTGAGTTGTTAGCAAGATTACACAAAAACAAATGAGCTGATTTCCACGAGATGCAGTCCGGGCCAGTAAAATTCTTTAAATGTTTTGTGAGAATCCGGAAAAAAGGGGCAGGTCCAAGAATGTATTTATTACTTTGCTAATATTGTATTGATATAATATTTCAAAAATTGTCATTATTTTCTCAGGTAATAATTCATGGATTCTGATGGGGAAAAAAATTGCATATTTAGGAGGTGGGTATCCATGACTGTGTATAATATGGTACGAATCAGAATAAAAATCTAGATCTAAGGAATTTAAATGTCATTTCATAAGGGAACTGTTAAGTGCTTTTCTTGCATCCACTTAAAATTTCATATTATAAAAGGGATGAAACAGGGTTCAGGATTTTGCAGGAAGTTGTGGGTATAAATTCCTAAAGGCCAAGGCACTACACGCTCATACATCAGGCCAACATGGGAATAAAACAAAGTGTAGTCTTGTTTTGGACATACTTTGGAACGGGTAAAGATTTGGAACAGATGACCAGCTGAGGAGAGCATCTCTGTTACCATTTTGTAAAAACAGTTGGCTCTATTCAAAGAAATGGGTGGAGGACAGAAGATTGAGTCTCTAATGTAGTAGAGACACAACAATCCATGATGTTGACATGATTTGGGGCTGTGGTTTTATTTCTCATTGTTTTTATTCCGTGCCGTGCTTCCATTTCATGCTTTGTGTCGTATGCTGCTGATACAGTAGCCTGTTCTATCCTGTATCTTGTGCCCATGACGTTACCTTTGCTGGTACCGTCGGGCCCGCGGAGCACCGTGCACTCCTCTATGCTGCCGAACGGCTCGAACATCTTCCTCACGTCGGTGTCCGTCTGCTGCTTTCCCAGCATGCCCACAAACAGCTTCCTGTCTTCTAAGGAAAAGGAGATCACCAGGATGGGAGGGGAGGATAGTGTGAGTGAGAATAGAAAACCAAGGGAGAAAAATGGGAGTGGGTGTTGTTATGAGGGAGGCGATGCAGGCAATGAGAGAGGAGGCGGGGAGGGGGGGCGACAAAAGGGGGAGAAGTGCCATGTCACCACTACATGCATGCAGGAGTATCAAGGAAGCAACAGTGTGATGAGCAGTGACAAAGCAGGGTGGATGCAGGGGCCTGCCGTACTTCGGAACTACCACCAGAGTGCAGTAAACGTGAAAATCTGCCACAAACAAACAGCATCTGGCCATGACTCAAATGTTTGTCACCCTCTGTGTTGTCAGAGAAGCTGCTCCGTCTGTCCACGTCTGTGAGGGATCAGACCAGCGCTTCTGCATGTTTGAGCCCATCCACTACAAATATATGTGCTTGTTATAATTCTGCAAAACACGGCGGATGGAGAAAACCACCGCAGGAAAATCATCTGCTGCAGACCTGAGGCTTGAGCTTCACTCAGGGTGATTCACCGCCGTTGTTGTTTTGTTATATTTATGCAAATGTTACACAAGATAGAGGTCGAACATGTGGTCTTATTAAAAAAAGGTGTGTAGATGTGGTTTCCATCATCAGTCAGTCCTTCACGATACCAGGATGCTGAAAATGAAGCTACTAAGGGAAATTCAGCCTTCATTCATTTTATTTACACCTGCATTTTTCCTGTTGTGTCGTATAAAAATGTCCTCAGACACTGTAATCAATCTTTTACCTCTACGGACAAAAACCCTGCATGTGTGATGAAGCAGCTACTGTATCTCCACCAGAGTTTCCTGTTTTCAAATAGGTTCTTATGCCTTTTACAACAAAATGATCGCATTCAATGTTAAATGGCCGACAACAATGCAACGTACGTATGAACTGTAGTAAATGAGAGAAAAAGAACACACAACAGAAACAGCTGAAATGTGTAATAATGTGTTTTACGATTGCTGGAAGCAGCGTGAATCTAATCCTGACTGATTAGGCGACTGATTGATTACATGTTGGAAGAAGGGGCGTCAGTGAAAACAGCTGAACTAATCCAGCACTGAAGAACACTTGTGGCTGTCCAAGAGGGCGGCTTTGAAGGTGTTGAGATTTGGGAGATGTGCCATTCACAACACACTCATTATCAACAGGTCATCGAATCCAACACTGACTCTTGAAATCCTTGTTTTATTGAAGCTTAAACTGATGGTTTTGGTTATTGTGTCGTCATCAGTGTCATTTTAATATATTGTTAAAATAAATCAGTTTTTTTTTCCACTTTCTGCATGAAAAGCAAGTGTTTAAGTGTCGATGTGAGACGATCGTGTGCACTATGAAGGTGCTGTTATTTGAACAGGTGCTGTGTGTGTGTGTGTGCTTGTGTGTGCTTGTGTGTGTGTGTGTGTGTGTGTGTGTGTGTGTGTGTGTGTGTGTGTGTGTGTCTGTGCATGGGGGGGGGCAGGTGTCTCTTACCCCCTCTGCTCTCACTGTCCGCCGGCTTCACTTGGATCGGACGGTTCATCTGGAAAGACAGAGGCCACACAGCGCAGGGAGTTTAAATATAGGACGGGGGCAGTGACCATGAACAAGAGGTAGAATAGAGAATTTATACCACTGGAAAAAAAAAAAAAACCCTGACAAACTAGAAATAACTGGCAGGTGCTGGTGCTCGTAACGAGATTTGGTCGCTGTAAGCTGCGGGAGAAGACGTACAGATGTCATGTAACACGGGCTATTAATGGTGTAACGTGACGTCACAGTGACACATGTATGTAAGTCTGTGCTCTGTCAGTCGGCCTCCTATGTTTCCTCCAGTAATTTTCTCTTCTCCTTTTTTTTTTTTTTTCTGCCAACTCTGCTTCACTAGACCACGACTGACACTGATATGTGGGATATTACATTCACAGCCGCTCTCTCTCTCTCTCCTTTTCTCCACCTCTTCTCTCCGAGTCTCTCAGAATCGTCTCTAATGCCGATTGCCTCCCGTTCCTTCTCCCCCCCCCCCCTATCACACCAAACCAGGAAAAGCACACACCCACGCGGGATTGGGGAAGTGATAAGATTAAGAACACTCGCCGGCTAATCTGGATTACAGAAGCATGCATCGTCAGAGTAGATTCTGAGCCTGACAGGAAGGCAGAAACAGACGGGGGGGTATACAGGGTTAGAAAGAAAGGCATCATATCTAGAAAAAAAAAGGAAAAGAATAAAAGAATGACAAAGAAAAAGTAGAGCGCACACAACAGAGGAGGATTAAGTGACCTTTTCATAATTCATCAAAAGACAAGTTGCTGAAATCCCATTTCTTTCTTCACATTTGTCCTCCCATTTACTTAACACAGCCTCCTATATGAAAATGTGCTCACATCAGTTCCCCCGGCGCCTCGTCTTTGAAATGTAAAGAGCAAGGAAACGGTGAAAAGAAGGTATTGAGTGGAATAAAGGAGAGAGAATAGGGCAAAGAGGAGTAAGAAGGGTGGGATTGAGAGGGATCGAGGGGGAAGGAGAGGAGCATATGGAGGAGAGGATGGAGGTGGGGGGGCGATGTGTGTGAGGGAGGGGATGGGTGAGGTGAGGAGTCGAGGTGCGAGCGGCAGAGTGACACTCTGTTAACTGTGGCTTAATGAAGGTCTTAATTATGGAGCTGGTGACATTTCGGCCAGTCACTGTTCCCGTGTCACTGATTGATCGGCTGTGATCGGTCACCAGGAGACACTATTGATCGCCGCTGCGGTCGCGCTCGGCTGGGCCGCATGCACAAACACCGTCGTCTCCACGCCGCCCCCGCCGCCACTGAAGTGAACCAGCAGCTGAAACACCTGCTGCAGAGGGCCCCCTCGCCCCCTCGTCCCCTCACTGAGGGCGTCCAATTGATTGCACCAATTAGGCGGGTGATAGAGGAGATGGAGGGCCAAAGTCTCAAAACCATCTTCCAATCACTCAGGCAAATGGAGGTCTGCTCCTGCAATCACTGAATAGTAATTTCATCTTAAATCACAGTTTCAGTTTTGTTCCTTATACATATAATTACATGTATTTGTACTTTTGTAGAGATCATTCTGACTCGGCCCTTGTGCTAAACATCCGTGTGCTCGCGGCGCTTTGCATGAAAGCTCTCGACAAATAACACCTTTGTCGTTATAAGCGGCTCCATTCATTTGCCTTTTGTCTTGTTTGCCACTATTCCAATCACTTCTCATGTTGTTTTGCACTTGTACACCCACAGTACAGAATACATCAGTGAAGCGGGCCTGTGCAGAACTCACTGTTATTTACCTCTGTGCAAGATTATATATTTACTCTTTTCTTAGCTGATTTAATTTGATTTGTTTTATGTTTTTGTCTCAGGGTGTTAAATATTAAACAGCATGTAACTTAATTCTCATTTTTCTTTTAACACTCTTTTATTTAAATGTGTATTTTCAAAGAAGTGGATCTCTCCATTATTTTGTTTATGTTTTAGGCTGGTTTTCACAAAAGGAAATATTAATAATAGGCCTGTTGTTACTATTTGATCATTTTCAGACTGTTTCTCTTAATGTCACATTGGTTTTAATCATTATGCCTTTTCAGCTTTTTTCATTTACTAAATAAAAAGATATACTCAACATTGTATAAAAACTTAATGAGAAAATAAATTCAAGGATTCAGATTTTACATGGACGCAAAGGAAGCAGCTTTAAACAACAACAACTAAATAATAGATGATATAAAACAGAAAAGGATACATCATATTTCTTTCTGTTACAGATAGGATGTGGCGGTTTCTTTTTTATTGCACCAAAAATACACGGTCACACGTATCAAGGGATGTGAAAATATACCTGAATTCAAATAAATATGAGCCCGTCCATTTTTCATACTTAAGTAAAAGTTAGTAGACGTCCAGTTGCTGAAATGTCCTTAGAGCCAAACACTAGGAACAAGACCTTGGTATCGAGACCTCAGTGGTTGCTACAGTTCTGTGAACATGCAACATAAACATGAGAAATCTATAATAAAACCAGACTCAGATTAGATCAGTGCAAAGATAAAATATAATCTACAGTGAAATGAACCTAAGAGTTGATTTAAGGATTTACAGATGATGCTCCGACCTCACGGCAGCAGTTGAATGTGACGTCTTTGTGACCGATCACATGTTTGACTGACGCCTGTAAAAAAAATCCCATGTCCCATATTTCAGTGCAGGAAGACAAACAGCGAAGGCCGCGGTGGTGGCGCTGATAAGGAGAAGCGGCAGATGGCTCAGGAGATTGGAATTAGAATATACAAGAGGGAAAACAGCAAGAAGTGGAGGCATCAACGCCGTGCCACTCCAGATCAGCACGGCAACACGGCCCCGCCGCCTCTGACGAAGGCCGCGCTCGCATGGCCATCGTCATGACAACCCCCGGTGATGAGAACCCCACATCAGGTAAACAAGGTTGCCCTGAACGACGTGCAGAGGAGAGACAGGGTGAAAAACAAATGAGGAGGACAAAGGGTGCTTCTAGGTCGAGAGATAGAAGGATTAGATGGGCGAGGGAGGAGGGGGAAGGAAAAATGAAAGATTCTGAACACACACACACGCACACACACACAAAAAAAAAAGAAAGAGGGATGATGGAGGGAGCATTCGTGCCTGTTGAATGTTGGCGCTGCCTCGAGAGCAGATGCAGAAGCAGGGAGGAAAATATCTCCCTCTAAGCCTAAACCACTAACAAACACTTTACAGTAATTTGCTCTCTCCCCTCCTCCTCCTGTTGCTCCCCTCCTCCCATCCCCTTCTCTCTCTTAGGCTTGTTTACAAAAACAGTCCCATACTGTGCACAGACAACACACAGGCACAACCTGCCTGATCAACAGCCCCATTTTATCTGCGTGCTTCTGCTGTTTGATTTTTCTCTCCCTCCGCGCACCGTCTCCAAACACACACAGTTATTATATAAAGTCACATTAAACACACATGCATTATTACTGCCACACACACACACACACACACACACACACACACACACACACACACACACACACACACACACACACACACACACACACACACACACACACACACACACACACACACACACACACACGCACACGCACACGCTTTGTCTGCTCCTGTCGGTCCCAGCAACATGAGCACACATCTACACATACTTAATCTTTTTCGCTCTGTGATGCCGCCGGGGATTTTGCAAAGGATTATGAGATATTAAATCCATAGATTATCCAATCAAATCACGGCTCGACCCCTTCCCACATAATGCATGACCCCCCCCCCATGCCATCGACTACCAAATACGCACACCCCAACGTGAATGCGTTCGTCAGCTACAGCAACAGGGACATGTTTTAGATGGAGGGCTGTTTACAGTCGCGGTGAGTGAAGCATATTGATCGATTTTGAGCAGATGATAATCTCTATACTCTCAACTGGCTCAACGCAAGCCAGTGGGGTTGAGTCTATATAGCAGGCGGCTGCGGCTGCGGCTGCTGCTGCTGCTGCTGCTGCTGCTGCTGCTGCTGACACATTTCTGTCGCCTGTTTTCTTGTACAATTTGCCGGTCCGCCCTGAAAAGCAGCCACTCTGAATGGTAAATATCAGCAGAGACCATCTCCCCTGCTCTTTGAAGAACGTTTACAGCAGGGAGAGTTGGAGGTCTGTGTGTGTGTGTGTGTGTGTGTGTGTGTGTGTGTGTGTGTGTGTGTGTGTGTGTGTGTATGTAAGGGAGAATTGGGGGGTGGGGGGGCACAAAGACAATTTACCGTCTTCGCCTCCCCTCCGCTCCATCACACAGCGCTGGTCATTGCATCGCGCCGGTCGCCAGGCAACCTGGCATCCCTCGTCCCCGCCGTCTCCAAGCAACGAGACCTGCGACCGTAATCAACCTGCCACCCCCCCCCCCCCCCCCCCCCCCTCCCCCCCTCCCTCCTCCTCATCTCTCCGCCCTGTTCTGTTCCTCTCCAGTCTCTGATGCTTTCGCTCCCTCGCTTCTCCATCACAAATGCACTTACGCTGGGACGCACTTGTGAATTCACCCAGGGGAAAAAGAAGTGGAAGAAGAAGCACAGGTGGAAATTGGTATATTCACAGGGCGAAAAAAAAAAGGAGGAGGATAAAAAACAGACTTTGAAAAAAAAAAGGAGATTAACAGACACAGATGATTGTGAGCTCGGAACAAAGAGTCGGAACAAAGCAGCAGAGGCAGGGACGAAAAGCAGAGATACACAAGTAGGGTCTGTTAATGTTGCCACACGTGGATGCACACACAGATGCGCACACACATGGGTGGGTAGGCACACAAAGCCGAGAGAGAAACCTTCTCCTGAATCCAGCCTGTAGCTAAATCAATCAAACACAAAGAGACTGACAGCACCATGCTAGCACAGTTCAATAATATTTATTCAATGATTTCCTCTTCAATGTCAAATCTGCTTCCCAGTGTTGTCTCCGACTCCTTACAGGGTTCAATAGTCTGTCCGGTGTCAAGCCGAAGCCGTTTTGTCCGACAAGAGCCGACAGAAATCCTCCAAAAGTGGAGAAACTGAATATCAAAGAGTAAATTTCTAACAACGCTGGAGTCGACTCTCAATTGTTTTGTCTTCTCCGACTGTTAAATATTCATGTCAAGTGTTGTTTGACTCGAGTCAGTGGAGCAGAGGGAGAAAAGAACTGAATTACGGACAGATATTTGTGTGTAAGTGTGTGTAAGTGTGTGTGTGTGTGTGTGTGTGTGTGTGTGTGTGTGTGTGTGTGTGTGTGTGTGTGTGTGTGTGTGTGTGTGTGTGTGTGTGTGTGGATTGGGCTCATGTCCTACTTTTCTTTCTTCTTTTTTTAATTTGCTCATGCCTTACACACTTGGGTTTACATGCTACGCTATGACCAGTCCTACGAGTTCAAAAAGCCTAATGAGTTTTGTAACAGCCACACACACAGCCACACACACTCACACACACACACAAACCCCCCGAAACACACTATTTCTCAGTAACAGATGTCTGCATTTAAGCTGATAAACACACTGCCTCAATGCACCTCCAAACACCCCCCCACCCACCCACCCTTGCTGCCACCCACTGTTCATTATGTCAAACTTTCATTCATTTCTTCCTGCCCTCCCCCCACCCTCGCTTATTGTCCCACCCCTCCTTCATTTATCCAATTCCTCCCTCATTCACACGCATTTACTACGTCTGTAAATCCAATCTGCGTTTATCATTACTGTCGACACAGAGTGACGCGCAAAAAAAGAAAAATGGGCCCTTTCTTTTTTTTGTTGCCTGCCGACGCCGCCTGTCCTGCATCGTCCCTGATGCACGTTCGTATGCATGCATATGTAAATGACCCAATGCCAGATACATTGATTGAGAGAGCACATTTGCTCTGAGACACGCTAATTGCTATCATCTTCATCATCATCCCACGCACCCGACCGACGTCACGACACAGGCTACACATGGAGGCCCTGCTTCATCGGCCTATTGTCAGGGAACATAAAACAACATGTTCACTGTGACCCGGTGAATAAAATCTAATTCTGGTAGCAACCTTACAAAATAAAACAACACACGGGGAGGGACAGGAGAATTCTCTGGTAAATGTACCTTTAGGGAACATGTCAACTTGTCCATTATATACATATGATGAACTGTGTCAATCCAGTCGTCGATCCAGAGCTCGGGACCTTGGGGCTTCAGCCACTTAAGCTCTAGCTTTTTTCACATAAAGCCAGCAGGATTTTCATAAAGGCTCTGTCTCTGAAGTATGTCTTTTGTGGGATCTTGAATGGGTATAGAACATTGAATCTAAAATGGTTAGCAGTTCTGACCATCTGCTCTGAAGTCTGATGGATGCTCTTCCAGTGGGCATTTAGAAAATATATATAAATGATCAGCATAGTTGACCTGGCATTGTAACCAGGAGTTCTGGATTTTTAATACGTCTTTCTCCATGTATCTGTCTCCACTATGCAAAGATGGAGTAAGTCTACAATGCTAACAGGTAAAACCACCTCCATAAGTCCATATGTATCTGAAGCGGAGTGTTTGCTCAGACACGAGGGGCACAAATTAACATTCTGGCACGACAACTTCCCATCTCATATCCTGCGTAAAAAGCCTGGGCTATATTTAGCATATGCATTTATTTCCGACTATTGATAAAACCCCTCTGTCTGCTCCGTCTGAGTCCTTATGGCTGAGTAAATGTCAGGCTTAGTCAGATGTTCCACTCACAGAGGGATCTTTCCTCTCGTATATAGGCAGCTTAAACACAGAAGGCCTCACGGCACAGATTTCACTCTCTCTCCCTCTCACACACTCACACACACACACACACACACACACACACACACACACACACACACACACACACACACACACACACACACACACACACACACACACACACACACACACACACACACACACACACACACACACACACACACACACACACACACGGCAGATAGTGAATAAAGAAACCTGAGAGGAGCTCATAATAAAGCCAACAACTTCCATCCATCCATCCATCCATGCATCCGTCCAAGTCTTTGTATGTGTACCCTCCACGGAAACGCACAAACACAAAAGCAAACACACACTCACACACACACTCACACACACACACCCGTCATTAAACCCAGTTAGTGTTAACACCTGCCCTCCCTTGCCCTGCTGCAAATGCAAACACACACCAAACACACACAGCTACTATCTCACTTGGGCACAGTCGCACTATTAAATAGTAATATTTAGTAGTGAAATTAACAGTGAGGCCTTGTGGCAAATATTAATTCAAGTAAGTGATGAGGAGAAATTTATTGTGTCTCTACTCAAGCAGATGAAGAGATTTAGAGCTGCAACTTACAATCTCCTCCTCATTGATTACAGGAGTGAAAGTCTGACATTTTAGGAAATATATATATATATATATATATATATATATATATTTATATATATATACACAAGTTGCTGGTACCATTAGACAGAGCTAGGCTAACTGTTTCCCCTTGTTTCCAGTCTTTATGCTAAGCTATTTATGCTAGCTACTAGCTGCAGCTTCACATTTACCAAACAGACATGAGCGTGTAATCTCATTTAACTGCAAGAATCCAATTATACATACTTACAAAACTTCAAGGCTTTTTCTTGAATCTAGCGACGGTTTTCCACCGATAATGATTTTGTCATTTGGCCTAAAATGTCAGGAAATAACAAAACATGCTCATAACAGGCTCACGCCGCCTGTGGAAATGTCTTAAATCACCTAAGAGACCAAAAACTAAACATAATCAGTCTATTAACATCGAGAACCACAAGTACACCAGTGAGATTTTGCCATTTGCTCTTGAAAAAGTACTTGACGTATTTCTGTCTCGTAATTTCAGCTCTAATGATCTCCAACGGCAACCAGAGATGTAATTTAGCTCATTCAACAGATATTTATATAAAGTTGTTGAAATCTACGTTGAGTTTTGCAGGTCGCTGTGTAAAATGGCTTCTTTTAATGTGGCATAACCGGATGTGATGGTCTCAAACTGTGGGGACAAGAGAACAAGATGTCCAAACAGGACAGGACCAGAGAACCGCTCACGAAATCTTCTCTCCTCCCAAACTCCATTTTCACACTGTTCCTGCCTCTTTTTTTTCTCTATTCTCTTCTCTCCATCTACCAACTCCGCCATTCTCTCACTTTCTTTCCCTGCTTTCGGCCGACTGTGCCTTAGACACTCCTCCTCCTCCTCCTCCTCCTCCTCCTCCTCGGAGACGGACCCTCTCTCACCTGAAGAGAAACCCAAGGCCAGGTGCCACTCCGATATAAAACCATCTGTTCGACCCTGCCTGACTTCTTTCTTATTCCACCCTCCCCATCTCCTTTCTTTCTCCTTTTCCATTGTTGGCTAAGAGAAAGAAAAAAATCGGTGAAATAGCAACGTGGAGAAAAAAAGAAGCAGCAAGTCTGACTCTCACTTCCCGGAGAGAAGAAATGCTAGAAAAAAAAAAGGAAAAGCTGTGATGAGTGTTAATGACATCCTTCAGCTTTCTCTACATTCAGGTGAGCTTTCATTTCAGCTCCCTCCTCTCAGTCCTATAATTGCCTTCATGTTATTTCTTTTGTATCACCCCCCGCCCCCCCCCACCCCCCCCCACCCCACGACCATGAGATGCCAAAGTTAATTATTCTTTGGCAGTGCAGGTGCAATTAGATGACAATTACACCACAGCTGGTAGCAGGGGTGGGAAGCCGTTCTTGTCCGCGTGGGCGTGCATGGAGCTAATAAGATGGTTTTTGTCGTCTTTTTTTTTTTTTTTTCTCTCTCTTTCTTTCTTTGGCGAAGGAAAGGGGGCAGGGAGGGAGAACACAGGAGGGTTTAGCTTGTTCCACTCGGCTTAGAGGTAAGAGGTTGTGAGGAGGAGAGCCGCTGGGGGAGAAACACAGGGGGGAAGAGGGCTTTAGCCGTGGGGCATTGGGTCCTGCTGATCCCCCCTACGAGAGGTCAGGGAGGTCACGCTACTGTCACGCTAACAAAAGGATTTCATTTGTTGCCACCCTAATACCAGCCGGCTCTTTCAAATTGTCCCCGCGACCCGCAGTGTCCCGCCCCCCCGGCTGCCATTACAACACTGATCTACTGCTGAAATTATTGCAATCAATGAGTGATTATCAGGAGAAAACACAAATGATTGCTGTTTAAAGCAACACAGGAGGGTTCGGTGGCGTTTTTCGGTTTCAGGGCTTCAACCAAATGTTATTTTCACCATCATTTCATTTCTCAATCAACTCTTTTGGCTGAAAAATGGACTAAAGTAGTGAAAAATGTCCAATATGATTTCAACAGCCTAAAATTCACCTCACATTGAATATTAGATTCAAATATTTAGGGTTTGGAATGTTTGTCGGCAATTTCACCACATCATCTTCTTTGATTATTATCTTTTTCAATTAACTATTTTGTCATTAAGATATCCACAAGAAGATAAAAATGCCCATCACAAGCCCAACAACCTAAAATCCACTTTACTGTCACATCAGACACAGAAAACCAGCTAATCTTCACGTTGAAGAAGCTGTAATCAGACAATGTTTTGCATTTTTGCTTCAAAAATCAATCGATTATTAAAATACTGGCTCTTTAGATGTTTTGAGCAAAGATTGTTTCTGTCTTTTCAAATGTTGATATTTGTTGGTTTTATTAGGTCGGGCAAAAAAAAAATCAATTTGACCGCATCATCATCAGTCAGTTTAATGATTATCTTCTTGATAAATAGTTTTGTCTGTAAAACTAATTATTGTTTTGCCAACAACAATTTCAAATTCCCTGTATTTATCACATCAGACAAAGAAAACCAGCAAATCCTCACATTGAAGAAGCTGTAATCAGACAGTGTTTTGCATTTTTGCTAAAAAAATTACTCAAGCTAATAATCGATTATCAAAATACTCGCTCTTCAGATGTTTTGAGCAAAAATGACCAAAAAAGAATTGTCTGTTTCTTTTCAAATGTTAATATTTGCTGGTTTTCTTCATCTTCTATGAAACTAAATTTAAAATCTTTTGCGTTTGGATTGTTGGTCGCACAAAGAAAAAGCTATTTGACCACATCAGAATCTCTTATGGACAAATTCTACCTGCCAATCAATAGATTATTAAAAAAAAAACACTGTTCTCCTGCTTCCTCACTCTTCCCTTTAGAATCTGCAGCCATTAGCTGCCATTCAGGAGAGGGAGAGAGAGAGAGAGAGAGAGAGAGAGAGAGAGAGAGAGAGAGAGAGAGAGAGAGAGAGAGAGAGAGAAAAAAAAGAAGTGAATGATGATGAATGTAGATTTCAACAAAATAACCAAAAGGAAACGGGGTTAAAGCCTTGTTAGTATAAAAGAGGAAGCAGCAGCGAGTCTGGGAGCACACTCTGTCTCAGTAATTCCTTGCCTTGTCGCCTTGTCTCTCATAGACTCGGTTATTATGGAGACGTGGCTGTCATGTCATATTTAGCTCTGGAAATGTCATTTGGCAGCACACCTGCTGCCTGGCTATGCTAATAAAGCTAGGTTTAACTTTGATTAGGACTCACGGGGAGAGATGGATGGAAAGACAAGAGAGGAAGGGGAAGATGTATATATATATATGTATGTGTGTGTGTGTGTGTGTGTGTGTGTGTGTGTGTGTGTGTGTGTGTGTGTGTGTGTTTGTATAAAGGGAGAAAGACATAGATACATAAAAGAAAAGAAACATCAGAGAGAATGAGGAGCGGCAAAGTCCCTCCAGAAGCGAACCTCCTAGCTGTCTCTTTCGTCTCTCTCGACCCATGACATGTAGCGAGATGACTCATGCCTTAACTGGATGGATATGTCTGGATGCATCACATATGAAACATAAGAGGGAGAGCAGCCCCTGACCTTTATTGGAGCATATCAGCTAAAGGGAGAAGACGGGGCTGACATGTCAAACTCTGTTAATTTCTCTCGTGTCACTGTGCGTCCACGTTTGTGCACGTGCGGCGTGTGTTCAGATGCCCTCGCCTGCCAGTTATTGCCTCCCTCCATTTTTTTTTTTTTTTTGACACACATGTGAGCCGCTGAGGACTCGAGAAGACGACGACGACGACGACGACGCACTCACCCCTGGTAGCGTCTTCTGCTCGTGCAGTGCATTCTGGGCTTTGAGGGCGGACTCGCGTGCACAGTATGTCAGGAAGGCACATCCTGGGAAACAAAGCCAAACGGGAGAAGATCAGCCAAATATAAGTGCATGTATTTTTAATGTCAGATTTGTCAACATTGTCAACCCATGGTGCCGTTCGCCCCGAGGGCCTGTAGGCAGTGCCATCAAATAAATAATATAAATATGCACATTTGATATTGAGTACGTGCTTTGGTTTTATTTAACAGTTTGGGGATTGCATGGGTTTAAAATTTATTTAAAAAAAATGCTTCCAGCCTTTAATCAGGCCCCAATTATAAATATGTATTTAAAGCTGCATAAAAAAAAAAAAACAATGGCATGAAAACAATGACCAACTGTCATTTTGTTAAATAGTTTTCCCAACAGCGCAGGAGATCGGCTTGGATTATTAAATCATAATACCTGGAGACAATTCAGACGCAGGCTGTCTGAATGAGTGGTTAATATCATGCTGTTCAAGCAAAATGTATGCAGTCCCACATAATAGAGAAAGGCCTTCATTAACCTTTAGGGCTCCCACAAATCATGAATATGTAAATGTATGCAGAATAGGTGTTGTAGGTGTTAGAGGACTGGTACCACCTGGCCCTATACGTCTCCCAAATGACTGATGCTTTATGTGGATTTATAAAAGCCTTTGTTTCCCCTGCTCATATTTGCATTAGGAATGACAGGAGGGATCAGTGTTTTCGCTCAGATCACTTTTACCAACTTAACTCCATCTGTCCACCAGGATTCTGACAGTGGAGAGTTTTTAAAAATCCAAATTATGAGAAGCCTTTTTTCATCATTTGACAAACATCACTTTCGAGTTGACTATTGTCATCATATGAAAGAGATTATGGACGAACAAAATAGTTTTATATGGTTGAATTTAAACAACTACCTCTTTGGTTATAGTAAATTATATCCAGAGATAGTTGTGCTACATTCTACACTGTAAAATGTACAACAATGCTATTTATCATCTCCACCAGGGATGTCATGTTTTCACCCCTCCGTGTCCATTTGTTTGTTGGATTGTGGGTTTGTTTGTTGTCAGCAGATTTACACAAAAAAAACCTGAAAGGATTTGCACGAGACTGAAGGATGGTACACGAGCCAAAAAAGAACTCAATAAATTCTGGGATCTAGACAAAAGGGGCTGAACCCGTACACTTTTTATCAGTGTCTTTAACATTGAGAGTGAGAGGGCGTTTTTCTTTTTTTTTATGTTGGACATTTCCACCAATTTCCCAGGAAGTAATTCATGGATCTTGATTTAAAAATAATTAGACACAGTGAGGGAACTGATATCTTTGAGTGTGTGAAATTTAGTGCAGCTTGATTGAGTTTAAGGGGACTGTTGGGCCTCGGTGGTATTTGCTCAAGTGAAAGTCATTCTAGTTCTGTATAATCTCTTAATTCTAACAGATGACAGGTATTTATTCATTCTTGAGGTCTATGATTTTTTGATTTTAAAGTGTGGAAGTCTTATTTTAATCAAATTATGTTGATGGTGAAGAACAACTACTGACAAATTTTAAAATCTCTGGTGTAGCATCATGAGACGTGACATGAAATCTCCCAGGATGCACTGCGGCGTTTAACTTTGTACTGTTTTCCCATTTGCTCAACATAAACTCAACATGCTCTTGATGAGCAGACTGTAGATTTAAAAACACCATCACTTGAAAATCCAATGCTGCAGAATTAAATTTATTTGCCCAAATAACCTCGACTCCTTTTTCCAGGGAAATAAATGAAATGTTGTCAACTCAGCTTGAAAATACTCTGCATGAATCACTACCTCAGTCTGAGTCAAAGCTCAAAATCTTTTTCCACTGTAATCCAAAACAGAAAGCCTGACTAAAAGATTTGTGAAGTGCGAGGATGCAAACTTTCCACCAGCTGTGCATCAAACACCAGGTTTTTAGCCTCACAGCGACGCTCAAGGAGGCCTCAGAGGGACAAGTGCCAAATGAGGAAGAGCCACACGGATATTTACAGGGAATCCAGTCATGAGAATAAACTATCGTAACTAAATATCTTACTCTCGTGCTGAAATTAATATTATTCCCCAATAGGAAGCTCTGTGAGCCAAGATGGGAGTTTCTCCTTCCTTACCTTTGTGCATCCCCGTGTATTTGTCCTTTATCACCGTCAACTCGTAGATCTTGCCAAACTGCTCGAAGATGGGCTTCAGGTCCTTCTCCTCCAGGTTTCGGGGTATCTGCCCGATGAAGAGCTTGATTGCGTCAGGCTCCTTCATTGAGAAGTCTGGGGAGGAATAAGAGCACACACACACACACACAGAGAGATAGAGAGTGAGAGAGAGAGAGAGAGAGAGAGAGAGAGAGAGAGAGAGAGAGAGAGAGAGAGAGAGAGTGGAGGCGGTCAGGAGGAGCAGACAGGAGCCTGCAGGCTTAAATTCACACTGCACAGGAGGTGCAAACAGGAGGCCGGGGATGGAGGTGCAGATGGGAACGATCAGTGGGACTGAGATGCTGAAATTATGGTTTCTACACCCTCGGAGAGATGGTGGAGCAAATCCTCAAGTCGATTTTAGAGAGAATATCCCAAATAAATCACACTAAACCACATGTGATCACAAGAACACACGCAAATAACATTAAGATTAACATATAGAGTATGATATTGATGTATTAATAGATAAAAATGCTTAGTGCTTAAATATCCTGAATGCACTGTTGTCTACATGACAGACACATTGTGAGAGCTGTAAGAAATATATCCAATGGGAATAGTGATGTAATGTTATTTTAGAAAGGATCAAAATCAACCAAACACATTTTTTGACCCGATTTCAAACAGCCGGAGCCACGATTTCGTGTGAAATTGTAAAAAAAAATGCTAATTTTCTAAAACAAATATACAAGAAAATTAAATTCTAATGTCATAACTTGCATATTCATAGGTTTGTATCCACATCTGGATCTACAGATAGGTAAGTTACAACCTGTCCTTTTCGTCAGGGTAAAGATAAAAAAAATAAAAATTGGAAGTCACATCGCAGCAAATGATAGTAAACAGCTCGATTCGTCGATGTTCGCGACAGAAACATCATGTGTCTGTCAACACAGCTGGAGACCTGCTCGCTCTTTGTCAAGACGTGGGTGACAACAACAATGACCCCGACACGATTCTACACATTTCACCCAAAAAAAATAAACACAAAACACACAAACACACACACACACACGGGGAGAATAAACGAAAAATAACAACCCTCCTCCTACCTGTGGTGCTGTGGTGGCAGAGAATCGATGGAACCCGCGGACGTCTTTCTTCTTTACTTTATAAAACCTATGTTATTCAGCTCATCTGTCGGTGGGAGCGTGTCTGAAATCCCGCTACAAGTTCGGCCTGTTCGCCCCTGAAACAACACAACTCACATCCAGCGACGCTCCTTTATTCGGCATGAGCGTCTTTTTCTAGATCTGCTTGGGCTTTTTTTTTCTCCTCCTCGCTGCTCGTGAATTCCTGGATTATTTTTGTTTTCTTTGCTCTCTCCCTAGAATGAATCAGACCTAGAGAATAAACAGTTCTCCCTGCCTGGCTCCGCTGGATGAGTGTGGAGATCAATTGATATTTAGGCTTCCGTCAGTGGGACCGTGGGGAATAGTCGGTCTGGTTGGTCGGTCCCTCTCCCCTCTGAGTGTGTGAGTGTGTGTGAGAGAGTGTGTGTGTGTGTGTGTGTGTGTGTGTGTACTCCTTTGACGTCGTAAGCCGGTGTCTCCCTCCTGTCCATCTCAGCTCCATCCCTCCCCTGGGCTGTACGAGCCGTGATGTCTGCGTCAGGGACCGTCCGCAAGCTACCGGCCCCCGCGACAGCCGCACAGAGTACATTAAATATACATTAAAGGGTTAGTTCAACGAAAAATGAAAATCCACTCATTATCTATGCTGATGAAGGGGTGGGTGAAGTGTTTGAGTCCACATTACACTTTTCAGTGGTGACGTTTCAGTGGTGAAGTTGCATGTTGCAGCTGAACACCCCCTCACCTCACCCTCCCCTTCCAAACATGATAGAGAACCTGTGGTAGCCTTCAGTTGTCATAAAAACTCAAAAGGTGATTAGTTTGTCCAGTTTGGACGACTGTAAAAAACATGTCTGCTTCCATAGAGAGGACCCGCTCCTAATGTAAATATAAAGTATTTGAATCTAAAGGGCCAATTCTAGGGTAGAGAAAAGAACAATTTGTACAATTTAAATGAAAAAACACTAGTAAAGCATCAGTAGGATTATTTTATATAAGATTTCTGCCAATAGATCCCTTTCGCTAGTTCCGGCAGCATCGCTACTTCCGGGAGCTGACATTTAGGCTAAAAACACAATGTAAATGACGCCTTTTCGAGTCGACTTTAAATGTCGGGCTTATGGACACCAACAGTTCCTTAAATTGTAGTGGATTTGGCTGAAACGCTGTCCAAAAGTGTTTTGTGGACTCAGACACTTCATCCGCCCCCCCCCATAAGCATAATGGTGAGTAGATAATGTGTGCATTTTCATTTTCGGTGAACTATCCCTTTAAGTCTGGAGATCAGAGAAAGGATCCAACACAGTTTTGCACAACGTGACCTCACCTGTGACTGAGATCAGAACGTTCTGTGGCTAATAAAGGTCACGCTGTACAAAGGCTACAAGGTTCACATCCTACATATCTTTTTCCTAATGTTTATAATATTTCTTTACTATTTTTAAATTCATGCTTATTCACAAACACATCAAATTCCTTGTAACCTACTTGGCAATAAATTCGGATTCTGTCCTTGACTAAACAAACACGGCCTAAATCAGACTGAGGGGCGTTTTGGACGATGGGACTCAAACGTCAGAGGAAATGTTTTCCCCTCAGAAATCAAATGATATGGGACATAAGAGCAGGAGGCGTTCGCTCGGAGGGATTTGTCGTTTTTCTTGCAGGGGGTGAAATAGCAGACGGTCCCTGACATCAAAGATGTAAATCCGCCTTTTGTTCTCGTGGCGCTGACCGTGGTCCTGAATATGGTTCGACTCCGCTCGTGACTCTGTGCAGTAACATCGCGTCTTGGAGGAAAAACTCCTTATTTCAAATAGAGTCAAATGTAGGAACCTTCATTTCACATCACACGCACACACGCACACACACAGTGAAATCTCGACAGCATGTAAACAATGAGCCCACATGACAGCGGGCTGCACACACCCACGACTCTTCAACAGGAGTCACGATCTGGTTCTGATCCGTGTCACCGACGTTATAAACACAGTAAACAGCCTCAGTGCACAAATCTCAACGTGACACGTTCGATGCTGTTCCCACCAGAACAACATCTCCTCCGCTCGTCTCAGTGTTAACGCCGCCATCTGTCATTCGCCATTAAATCCCGCCTCCCGCCCTTCACCCCACAATAAGAGACACACACACACACACACGCACGCACACGCTCGCACGCACACGCGCACACTGCAGGCGTGGCAGACTGACTTCATCTGGTTCTGATCCATAAGGTCGAAACACAACGATAAACGTTATATCACTTTGATTTGAGTGACAATAGATGAACGTTTTTTTAAATTTCAAAGTGTAACCAACAACGACATCTGGTGACGAGCTGCCAACACACATGATGCTGTGGTGACTTTATACATGATACTGACTTGTACTGCATGTGGGGATTTCAATGTGTTTCTGTGCTTTCAATGAGAAGTGCACGTTCAATTCAATTCAAGTAACGATAAAACATAAAGCCATGTGGTAAAATCTGTCTTGACTCTTTTCCGCAAAAATAACTTCAAGTATTGTGAAAAATACTGTCCGTTTCATAGTGTTAGATATTTTTCTACATCATTTCTTATATATTATTGTACAAACAGCATTTTACTGCAGCAACTTGTTGGTGTGTTATTACTTTTTACTGTTGGGCAGCTCAAACTCAAATCTAACTGTTTTTCCAAAGACATTTCTGCTTTTAACTGGGTCCTAAAAGTTATTTTCAGAAGATTAAAAAAGCTGAAATATAATTATATATAATGAAGGCCTCAACGTTGCAGGAGAACTTAAATTTAGAAAAAAAATATATATAAAAAGGCTGGAATAGTTGAATGCACTGGTTTTTAGCGCGAGTTTAAAAATGTAGGCGTCACAACCGATTTATAGACTGTATGTAAAAAAAATGTAAAGTATAGTTACCTAAAGTTATACTTAAGTACATTAGTTAAGTAAATATACTTAGTTAGATTTCACCACTGGCTTTAAATAAAAGGACATTTATTAAGGCCAAAGGTCATCAGTTATTCCTCTGTAGTAAAAACCATGCAATATTAAATTTGGGGATTTGGGGATTAACTTTCCCTTTAGAACAAAATTACTCACTATCCCATTTGAGCAAAGTTTTTCTAAAGCCCACTGATATGGATCTTTTTGGCGGTACAGGAGTTTTCACAGGATAAAAAGCAGCTGATGATACACTTGACTAAAATACTGTAAATAAACTGACAACACCACCTTTCTTTGATATAAACAATTCTTTATTTCACAGTAAAAATGCATTTAGTGGAGTTTTTACATAAAAGGGCATCTGAATACCTGGTTCTGTTGACGGCAGCTTGTGTGTGAGTGACACAGAGACGAGGAAAAGGGAAGTATTTAATAATCCTGGTTGTACTCACTTCACATGGGCCTCAGTCCAAACTTCCTGTTCTTCTGTGATTCACCGTCTGAAGAGAAAAGACACAGAAACATTTTCAGCATTTTGATTTTCTCCCTGCCTGTTTTTCTTTTTTTTGATTTCCTGCTGGTGGCCCTCGGCCTCTGATGTGTTTAAGCGGAGTCTTACTCAGCTGCGTTCATGTCAGACCATGAAGAGACATCACTGGCAGCGGTGCAGGGATTCAAAGAGGACAGTCACAGCAGCAGCAGCAGCAGCAGCAGCGAACCTCCACCTCCCCCACCTCCATCAGTCAGGTTGTGGGAAGAAGTTAACATCACATCAGACACATCAAAGTGTGGCTCTGCTTCCCTGAGGAGGAGAGCAGGAGGAGGGAAAGAGGGATGAAACAGGAGGAAAATGGGTTAAAAGTCAAGGGATGGAGGAAAGTAAACATTATTTATCACTCAGGATGAATTAAACAAAAGGTTTTATTTATCACGCAGCAATGAAAGACACTGAAAATCTCCCTGACTCACATGGAGAAGTCCAGATTCTAAAGGTAGAAACACATCTTGTATCATTATTTCAATGGCTGCTCCTACATGAATCTAATAAAGAAAGTGTGAGTGCTGCTGGAAACACGCTGACATCTGTCCACAGCTGTCTCACCTGTTCTGACTATACACCGTTTTAAAACCTGCTTCACCTGCACATTCAATTATTAACTAACTACTAATCGACCTGAACTTTTAGCTTCACTTTCTGTTTTCATTGTTTCACCAAACGCTGCATGGACGAAATGAAACCATCAGACAGAAGCTACATGTGTTCAAATGAATCATGTTAAGAGTTAAGCTTATTTTCTATTGCTATAAAGTAACGGAATATTTATTTATTATTATCGTTATAGAATTAAAATTTGGAAGTGTTGGATTATATAGTATTAGAATAATTTAGCAAAAGTGTTTCAATGGTTTAATTGGTTTAGTGACTATTTTCATATAAGTGATATAAACCAATTTATTTTTAATTTTAAAACAAAGATAAAAATGTTTATTTATTGTTTAACAAGGTACTAACCAGTCCACAGGTCTAATTAACTACATTTGATTATTTTCCAAATGAATGAATCATGTAAGGACCTTGTTTTGTAGTCATCTAATCAATTGGACTAATTACTGCTTTGTCTTTAAACTTGTTTTCACACTGACGTCCGGTGCAGACACAGTTTGACCTCAGAATTAAATTCCTCTCACATTCTCTTCATCTATTCATGAAGCAAAGAGCCAAACGCCTGATTTTCCAGAGGGAGACGATAAAAGCCTCGACCGGAAAAGAGTCCATCACAACACCAGCACTGAGAACAGTGAAGTGGACGTGTGGTGGGAGAACCTGAATCACACGAACAAATCAAAACGTTTCGAGGCCAATTTGAAGCCTGATGGATTTAAATAGTAAAACCAAAACAAACAGGATTGGAAAAACTGATTAAGGTTAAGTTTCGTACCTGTGTTCTGAGAAACCACCTGAAAAACATGTTTTAAATGATCTTATTGGGATTAATGGAAAAACACATTTGCAGGAATGTCCACACAGGCTGAAATGTGCAGCCTCAGTGTTGACATTCCTTCATCATGAATAATACTTAATCTTATGTCTATAGTTTAATTGCTTTATTTTAGAAAATATTAAATATTTAGAGCATATTTTAAGGTTTTGGATTTCACAAAATGGCTGCACCTTTTTTGCAATAACAGAGTAAGCAAATAAATAAAACATGATACATGTCGTCAACTAGTTACTATTTACTAATTATTATCATTAAGTAGTTTGTCTGTTACATTACTTTAACCTTTCTGGATTAAAGTTACATCAACAACCTAAAGGAAACGTGCTCTTTTTACAAAACAGTTTTTAGCAGTAATAAAACACTGATTAAATCCTGCCCTCAAATTGCAACGCCTGCCTCTATAAAATTCAGTAAATTATATTAACATTTTAATTAACTTTGATGATCTTCTAAGAGTCTCTGGTTATCACTATAATGACAATGTTCTAGTTGAGGCACAACCTGATGTTATATAAAGATGGTTGCTGGTAGTTAGAGGCGGAGACAGTCCATCGAGCAGGGGAAAGAAAAAGAACAACACAGTTTTTAAACTCAGATTTTTATTAGTCAATACAAGTAAAACGAAACTGAAGCCGAGAATCTTCATCCTCTCCAAAAATGCATTTCTTCTGCGTCGGTGTTGGCGGGTAAAAAAAAAAAGGAACTCTCACACCTCTCTCTCTCTCTCTCCTTCAATCTCTGACTTGTGCCGCTCTCCTTCAAGGAACTCAACGAGACGTGAAACTGTCGCCGAAGGGAACTTAACGCTTTGGTGGAGAAAGCAGTTCTTCACAAATATATAACATTTGCAGTTTGGAAAAAAGTGAAAGTAATCTTGCCCCAAATCTCTTCCGTTGTAGGACAAACAGGAACTCTATATAAATACACTGTGTTTTTGTTTATAAAGTGAAATTCAAATTGATGTTTACCAAAAGCTACTGGGAAACTGCTGATATGGAAGAGAAGCAGTCAAAACTGCTCGGTGACGAACTAAACAGCAGCGGAATCGTTCTACGTATTATTTTCTTATTCTCTTAGCAAAAATAACTATCTGCGGATTCGATGGAAGAATATGAGAACGGCCTTTCACAAGAGGACATAAGCTTGACCGCATGCACACCCTCATACCATGCACACACACTGACCTATATTCAAACTGACGCTCCGTTACATATTTAAAGAATTGCTTGATTTCTGGAGCAAATAAAACAAAAAGTGAATTATATATATCCACCTCTTTTTTTCTTGGATCTTCTGTCTTCCCTCTTCAGCCCAGCAGCCCTCTCAGAGCCTCCGTTTGCCGGCACCTCTCTGGGTGTTGAATCTCCTCAACCCTCTAATCGTCCTTTACACATCCCCGTTTGCACTTTTCTTCTGGCAGCTGCTGAATTTTGTTCTTCAGCATCACCTCCCTCCGTCCTCCGACTCCCACCTCAGTATCTGCGACATTCGCGGTTTCAGATTTTGACTTGTAAGCTACTGAACATTCTTTAAAGTCTTGCCCCCCCACCTTCACGTCATCCACAGTGATTTAAGAGAGCTCGGAACAAAGTCTCCGGTCAGTACCGGGGAGGTGGAAAGGGTCTTTTTGGTGGAAACATTGGACCAGGATTTCCCCCGCCACCTCTTGGACCTGGACGTTTGCCTCTTAACCTTGGATTGGGGCCGTGGAACCGAGGAAAGGGCGCACGTGGGGGTCCCCTGGGGTGGGGGTGGTGTGCAGGGTGGGGAGGCTGATGTGGATGTCGTAGACCAAGATGAGGCGGTGGTGGCCCTCTTGGAGTGTAGTGGTGAGGAGGAGGGGGGCTGTGCCGCTGGTAGTCGTGGCTAAAGTAAGGGTCTTCTGAGGGTGAGGGATTGATGCCTTGGCCTCTAGGGTAGTGGTGCGGGGGACTGCCTGGCCCTGTGGTACGGGTCCTCTGGTGGTGGAACGGGTCTTCCTGAAAGTGCTTGAAATCTGACGGTGGTGGTCGTCCTGATACCACTCCTGCTCCTCCTGGTAACGCAAGCTGTCTCGGTGGTGGTGTAGATCCTCAGGGTGATGAGGGTGATCGAGCTTTGACTCGTCTGAATGGAACATGGACTTGTGCTGATGGTCATGCACCACCATCCCACTGAAGGTACTGTCCGGTCGGGCCCCAGGTCCCTCCCCATGGCGGTTCATCCCCTGATGATCAGGGGGGAATCATCGGACTGCTGGTCACAAGAGGGGGGGCGTCGTAGGCGCGAGGAGGCGGAGGTAACTTTGGGACAGGAGGGAGGTTGCCTCTGAAGAAACCAGGGGGCATGGTGGCTCCCTGCTGGGAAGCTAACCCTTGAGGTTCCCCAGTCTGCTCTGTTTGGTACTGATAAAGTCCTGATGTCTTATTTTCTCCAGGCCCCCCAGGCACTGCTACGTTGTACCCTCTGGGTTGCTGAGAGCTCCCCTCTGGGAAAATGTCACTGTACCAGCTCCTGTCGTTCATCCCCTGAAAGCCTTCGACTGCCTGGGAGCCACCGGTGCTGCCTGGGGCTCTCTCTCCAGGCCCTAGCCCTCCTGTTTGTGCAGAAAACTGCTGGAAATGTGCTACAGATGCAGTAATCCCATGATCTGACATCTCCTGTTTGCCACTAGGGGGCTGCTGGTACGCCTGCCCGTTCTGAGCCACGCCTTGCTGAAAGTGAGCCTGTTGTTGGGAGCTGCTGAGGTTCTTCTGAGTTCTGCTCTGGCTCGCAACGGGAGCCGTTTCAACAGTTTCCCCAACTTTCAACTGATTTGAGCTAGAAGTAAACGGGACCACAGGCTTGTCCATGATCTCATCTTGAGTCGGGGTGCCTCCTCCCTCGTCCCGCACTGGAGTCCCACCCCGGGTGTCTGTGCCCGTTACTGGGCTGACGTTTTCAACTCCTACTGGGTTTGCAGCAAACCCCAAGTCAAATGCAGTAAAAGCAGAGTTCCCCCGCAGGAAGCGGTGGATTTTAGACTCTAAACTCTTAGAGGACTTGGACGGCTCAGGGTCTGTTGTCAAATCCATGTCTCTATGGAGAGCCTGCACCAGGGCGGAGGCTCGGTTAGAAGTCTGGGGGGGGACTTGGGAGATTGTGCTTTGTTTAACAGAAGAGCTGGGTGTTGAAGGCACGGGTGCAACAGAGGAGAGAGACGGACTCTGAGGGGGTGCTGCTAATGCAGCTGTGGACGAAGGAGGAATCTTGCCTGTACTGGAGGACGCTGAGGAGACATTTGCAGCTGGGCTGCTCAGAGTCGAGGAGATGCCTAAGAGACGAAAAGAAGAATGAAGAAATGTATTTTAAGCAAGCTGCTTTTGTTGTATATCATAAAATAGAAACATAATATAAAGTTTTTGTTTTAAAACTAAAAACAGAGGACTCTTTAGTCTCACCCGCAAAGCTGCTTTGGCCCTGCACTTTGGACAGAGCACCAAGGAGATCTGAAGGAATCACGTCCACCTTGGAAAGAAGGTTTACCAGTGAACTGGCATCCTGAGAGGCCACAGAGATCGCAGGTGTGGCAGCAGGAACAGCTGCAGGAGGACTCTCCACCAAAGGTCCTGCAAGACAGAGAGGAACACTCACAGTAAATCACTGTCAAGAACACATGAAGTCTGCAGTGAAATGAGAACAATTACAGGAGGATTCAGTCTGGCAGAAAATGTAGGGGTTGCACCACATTATATATTTGCAAAGGTAGTTAGTTGTTTCATAGAGGACTTCAAGATACACCAATCATCAGTGCACAGAGTTTATTGATACTCCATGTATTCTTATACCTTTTTAGTTTAATTTTATTTTGGAAAAGAGGAATATTACGACTACAAAAGTGCATAAAGGAATTGTAGATGTTCATATTATGTCACATGCTGTGAGGTTCAGACACAGAAACAGTTGTTACAATGGTACAGTTCAGAGTTTCATTCAATTTTATTATGTTATAAATCCGCCTGTTTTTACGACATTAGAACAGCCAGCAGCACTCACCTGTGTTCTTTATGACTGAGCTTAAACTGTTGAGGATGGAGCCAATTTTACCCAGGTCAACGCTTTCAACACTGGCTGCGGGAGCGACCACAGGGGGCGTGACCTGTGCCACAGGCTGCTCTGTGGCTGCCGGTGGTTCCTTGTTTGCAGGCGCTGGAGTGGCCACCTCCTGGGGGGTGGGACGTTCTGTCTGCTGCTCGACTGAGGAGAAACATACGGCAGGAAGAGAGAGATTAGTGACGCCAGATAAATCCAGTTATTTCATATTTAGTTTTAAGGCCAAACAGTTATTGTCATAAATTTTCTACTAGCCAGGATTTCCAGGCAAAAAGAAGTCATCCCATTAACACGCAACAAAAAATATTGTTTACAGTTTTCCTTAAATAATAATAATAACGAATGATGAAGAGGTTAAACTGTTAGAGACGACTGTAGCAGTTGACGCCTCCTGCAGGTGTAAAACGTGTAATTGCCAATAAAATGAAAAACTGGATATAAAAGTGTAAAGTGTCACATTTACAACCAAGTATAGTTCTTTAAATTCATATAATTTTCATTAAATGGATCTGTGGCTGCTAAAATGTGATCCAGAGAAACTGCCACGAACCAGGGTCGGAAGAAAAATACTTGGAACTTCTCCAATAACATGTGATACGAGTCTCTTCAGATTTTTCTGCATAATTTAGCGACTTCACTCCTCAGCTGCTGCTCATTTTCATTATTTCAACACATTTTGAACTGAATTCCAGGAATCCAGAAGGAATAATCATAATTATCTTTTAATTATTTTAAAAAGCTTTCACTGCCCACTCCCTCACCTATAATGCCCCCGCTCTCAATTTCCTCCTCAGAGAGCTCCATGTCTTCCACTTCACGATTGTCCTTCTGTCCAACAGTCTCTGGGTCTCTGGGGGAACCTCCTCCCAGTGAGGACAGAGGGCTCGGGGCTGGTGGCTCTGCTTCGTCATCCATGGCAGAGCCATCAAGATCTGGATCAGGGTCAGCCAGGTCCATCCCGTGGAAAGGGGACTCGGACCCGGTTGGAGACGGTGCGTCTGCAGAGGGTGAGGGGATGGGCGACTCGTCCAGGTCGGGTAAGGTGGCCTTCAGGGAGTCCAGCTTACGCTTGAGGTGCAGCACCCGGTTAGCAAACGTCTGGTAGGCCTGGAGAGAAATGTAAAGATGGACGAGATTGATGATGTGTTAATAAATAGTAGTTTTATCACTTTAAATTTCTAGTGGTGTGTACTTTTCTGTCATTTCAGTTAATGTGAAGTACCATCAATAATACATAAACTGCATCTATTAAATAAATGCTAATACTGCCATAAAACAAGGGTTGCATTATACGCTACTATAAAACACTATATTTATTTCTTATTGATTGAAAATTAAGGTTGGAACAATAAACAACAGATGTTTGTCTCTTACATTAGCGACAATCTTGACCTCCTTGTACTGCATCTCATAGAAGATGTCTGCGTTGGTGAGGGCCTCCAGGAGAGGAGGGCCTGTTTTGCTTTGTTTGTCAAAATACTTGACAAACTCCTGTAGCTGTGTATTTCCTTCCTCAAAGTCCTTGGAGAACTTCTTTCCTCCGGCCTTATCTGTCAGAATGAATGCATATAGGTATTATAAAAGGTAAACTATGAGGTTTTAAGGTTATGTTGAAAAGAGACAGAGACACAGACGCCATTACTCAGGCAGTACAGACAGTATGAGAAGTCTTAATCAGGCACCTTTGAGCTTCTTGAGCGCCTCAGAGCTGCAGATGTCAACTCTCATAGCTGCCTGCTGTTTTTCTCTCAGGTCCAGATCCGCCAGAGATTTCTTGTACTTGGCCAGTTGGTCTATTAGTGCCTGGGGCTAAAGCAGATGGAGCAGTCAGTAACACTGTCAGACGTACACAACATTTGAATAAAAATAAACTATGTGCAGAGCCGTCTTTTGTTACCTTCATTCATAATATGTGAATGTTACAGTTTAATTAAGATTTTTTGGTTTGAATTAGAATTAAAATGTCTTCCTTACCACAAACTCTGCAACAATCTTGGATTGTAGATCTGCTTTGGACTCGACTGGAGCTTTAAAAAAAATAAAAATAAAAATAAATTGGAGATCACATCAAAAAGGCAAATAAAATATGTGTGTGTGCAACATACAGTATTGAAAAATAAAAAGATTTACATAAAAACTTCAGCCAGTTAAATATAAATAAATAAAAAAGACTCAAAACAACATTACACAAAATTTATGCAAAATCTGCATATGAAGTGTTACAATTACAATAAAAACTTTGTACAGTTGGAGTTGAGCTGAAATATTCAAATTCTATATATTTGGCTGTATTTTTGTTTTCTTTTTATTTAGAATAAAATGTATGGTAAAACTGTAAAACATCAAGGCTCAATTACATTTCTTTCTCTTAAGGGTTTAATAACATCATCTTAGAAATCAATGACAATTTGTTTAAAATACAGCTTATATATTGTGTTAGAATTTTTTTAATTCCCCAATATCTGTATCGGCCCCAAAAATCCATATCTGTCGGGCTCTATAAAAATTAATAAGCCAACACACTTACTTTTCTGCTCCACGGGCGTCTCAGGCGGGGACTCCTCCTTGATTAAGCCACTCCTGAGCTCGGAGATGAGCGTCCCTGCATACACTCCTCTCTCCTCCCAGATGGACAGTATCCTTTCCAATGATTTAATCACCTTGGCGTCACCTTCTTGGCTGGAGAGAGGAGACGGGACGACAGAATAAGAACAAGGGAGGCCAGAGATTTATGTTGCTGTAATGACGTTTGCTTTATTTATGTATGAGGAGTTTCCATGAATGGATAAAACCCAGACAAGGACGAAGTGAGACAGAGAAAAGACAAAGGATAAGGTTGACAGGACGGAGAGGATAAACAGGACATCCTACACAAAGATCATCACTGCATCTAATAAGCTCTAAATCAGAGCTGAGTAACGACACGTTCCACCGCCAGATAAAACTACATTTCCACAAACGACTTACTTGACCAGCGAGAAGGCCTCGGGAAGCACCTCGGCGAATTCCGCTCGATAGACGGTGGCATTTTTCCTTTTACAGTTCTGGATGACATCGTTAGCGAGGTAAAACAGGTTGAGTCTGTGCGGGGCATCAGCTGACAGAGGACAGAGGAGACAGTCTCATTAGTTTGACTGGCAGATCGGCAACTGACAATTATCGGATATTTGCAGACATCATTGATTATTGTCATGATTAACTAATTAATCATCTACTCTCTGTCTGCAAGGTGCCCATCACCTACAACCAGATCCTAACAAAGGACAAGTAACTTGACAAGTAAAGTCAATTAATTATTGTGATTAATTTAATGGCTGATTAAGATGTCCAAAATCATAAATTCATTATAAAAATAGCGGCCAATTATCTCTCAATCAATAAAATTGTTTCTTTACAGATCTACTCTGATCCAAAGGGCAAGAGGAAGAGAAAACTTACAACAAATCAATATTGTCTTCATACTTCACATACAGAGTTCACCTTTCCCATCAACCCCTTCCTTTAATTGACCATAAGAAGCAACCACTCAAATACATAATGCAATTATCTCATTAGAGAATAAGTGCCACATGCTCTGTGCCACTTTAAGTTACTTGAGAATGTTAGAAGCTTTGTTAAAGACATCATTTCATCAGAACTTTGAAAGTGTAGGAACCAGTCGTACAAATACAAAACAACTACATCAATGAATCTTATTTTGACAAATAAAAAGAATTACAGGAAAGTGATTATTGTGTTTAAAATGTAAACACTGTGATTAGGGTGCAAATCATTTAAAACATAATATCTTTAAATACAACAAAGCCAATTAACTTGCACTCAAAGGTAAAAACACTAACAGATTTGCTGTATTTCTCTTACTTGCTCAAAGCTCAAACTTTCGTTTTCAGAGTTACAACTTTCTGACAACAGAGCAAATACAAAAATGTTAAACCCTTTAAGAGTGAAATAAATATGTACATATAAGCCATGTTTGTACTCGTGTCTCCACACTGTCAGTCAGTTGTATTCAAGTGTTCACCACAAAACAATAATGATAATAATAAGTCCTCAAGTTGCTTCAAGGCAAACTGACTGACGTGTGTGATCTCATTAGCAGAACAACAGATCATAATGTTTCCCTAACAGAAAGCTATTTGTTCTCATTTCAAATGTGACGCACAATAAACAAACAACCACATGAGACAAAGAGCAATTGACAGTGAGCCACGGCCTGATTGTAACATGTGACAAACTTCATTAAAACAAAGATCTACCAGGTAACCTTGGCATAAAAGTCAGTGATTAAACACACAAAAGAAAAATAATCACCAGAAATGCAAGTGTGTATTGTATGTAATTAATTATCTGTCCATTCATTTCATTAAAAACCCAAGAATGTTACTATGACAGAAACAAAACAGAAACTAGGACCTTTTCAGGTCAGCATAGTAAACACAATAAACCTTGTAACATCAAACTGGTGCAACAGGTTTACAAATCACCTTATTTTTTAGGTTATTAAATTGTAAAATCCACAGGTTTGTTATCGATTAAATCTGTAACTTGCTTTTTCTACTGTTAAGTCTAAAAATACCAACTATAGGACATTACATTTATAATGATATAAAAAAGTGGCATTGTATTTAAAAGGAAAATGGTCAACATCATTTCTTAATAAATAACTATCAAAGTTGTAGAAAATAACAGTTTTGCCCTCAATTAATATTCAAATTGATTTATATATTCAGGTGTTTATATTCTTTAAGTAAATGCATAATCCATGCGATTCTATGCAGTTAGTCAGCATGTTGAATATATTCAATAAATCCATATTAATGTTTTCAGTGCTAAAGACTTAAACATCTCAGTTGTGGCCTTGTCTTGGACAATGATGACTGCAGCACCAGGCCTCGTGAATATGAGTGTTGTTTTTAAAGGGCTTTGAAAACTCAGGTTTATAAGTCACATGTTGTCAGATCTCGTAGCCAAAGCTCATGCAATACATTTGGGTTATGAAATACAGCAATTAGAAGACATTAGCAGATGAAAAACCACAGCCCATTACTGTTAATCCACAGATACTGATTATAAAACCAGAGGCAAACTTTACAACTAATGATGGCACAGAAAAACGAACCTAAAAACAGACGTACAAAGACAATAAATGCTTCAAAACCTCAGCTCAAAAGAAACAGCTTACATGAATAACATACAAGGTGCAAAGGTAGTTTAAGTTGTATTTTGATCATCTTTTATGAAACATCATGTGTTTGATTTTGGCTTTAATATTTTAATTTAGCATAAAAGCTCTCGGTGTTAAAAATAGTTCTACTTTGACCGCTCCAGCAGTGATAATCGCAATTTCATTATTACATTCTGAAAGTTGAGAATAACAATTTCTAGTTTATGTCCAGATACACCATCGCTCTAAGGCATTTACAAATCTATTTCCGATGTAGTGTGCAAAGTACTCGGAGGGATCATTTTCATGCCTCAGTCTATTTGAGCAGATAAAGTTTATTTAATGGCTTCTCTTTGCGTTTGCACCCTGTCACACACTCGGATACATCATCAACAAAAGCATCAGCAGTCAGGTTGCAAGATATTTATGGCCTATCGACCCATTTGTCAATTATAAAATACCAGAAAATAATGACAAATGGGTATCACTGATGACAGGCATGGGTGATCGGCATTTATCAATATTTATATTGGTGAGATTTCCTTCAAAATCAGCAAATGATTTTATTTATAGTTTAATCACTTGATTATCAAAATTGGATCTGACATCAACTGCAGCCCTTTGGCAAGATGTTTTTTACAACCAGTATTATTATAGTTCTATTGAAAACCAGTTTATCATGTTATGACATAGTTTGTTTCAAATCCAGCAGCCGAGCCAAACCAACCTCAAATGTCAACTGTAAAAAAATACAGCAATACTGAACAGAGCAACTTCATCGCCGAAATAACCTGTTCAGTTTTCTGATCTCCCCTCAATGACTCAAACTTGACTCATCAAGTATAGTGCACATCTCAAAAGAAGGAAGCTTTGGTTTATTCTTAACTCATTTTGACACAAGATAATGGGATATTATTGGACCCTGTAGATACCTCCCAACAAATTTGTATATAATCAATCAAAAATTATATCTATGAGCTGGTTAATCAAAGCTCTGGCTGCTGCTCTGTGGGTCGGATTTCTTTAAATTGTTGGTGGGAGGTCTACAATGCAAACATCTGAACAACAATTGTACGTAACCTATTTTGCCAAATAACGAATGCACTGTTAAGCTGAGACTTTTAGGGGGCCCCTGGAGGTGGGGCCCCGGGAGCTTTGCCCAGCTCCAGATCTGAATAGCATAACAACACAAAAAACAAATATCCACATTAACAAGATCATTAGCAGGCGAACAAGTTTGTCTTGTCAAAGCATGAGGCAGCGTGAGTTTAGGAACTCGTTCATCAAGGGGGAAATAATCCAATTTAAACTCCACCGAGCAGAGTCGGGTGCCAACTTATTAAACTGAGAGGAGAGCTCGTTTTAAACTCAGTTTCCCCGGTGGACAGAAGTAGGAGTTAAAACAGCAAATATCTCATAGGATTGGCCATTAAAACAATATCAATATTTACTGCAATCTATCTATCTAAAGCACCTTATAACTGTATTTTGAAAGGTGCTGCACAAATAAAGATCTTTATTATTATGCATTGAGCACATGGAGATGTAATATATGTCTGATCAAACTCAGATTCCTGAACTACTTTGCTGTTTATCAAGTGTTTAAACCACAAACTTCACTCAGGAGCAAAAATCTTCTCCAGATTATTACAGAAATAATAATGTGGCATTGATCCTGATGATTACCAACAGTGACAGGTGGGAGGTCAACATCTTTAAAATGAATGAAAACTTTACAACTCACAGTCACAAGTGTTTGTCATTCTCTGCACAAACAGAGGAGTTTAAAGCACAACATGTGGAGTAAACATCTGTCTCTAAACTTATATAATAATAAGTTGACATTTATCCTGCGGTATTGACTGACGTGTAGAAGTTGAACCTGCAGCTCTGTCTCGTGTTTGCTCCACGTTAGTCGCTCTGTCATCACTTTTCTGGTTGTAACGTTTACTCACATTTCTTCAGAAACCTCATCCAGTGGCGCACGATCACGCTGTGGTACTTCTTGTTGTCGATGCACCACGTCGACAGCCCCTGGATCGAGTCCATCGTGCTGGTGAGACCTTGGAACTTCCGGGCCAACGTCGCCTCCAGAGATCCGCCGTACGCGGCTCCTGCTCCCGCTGCCATGACCGCGGGAGCCCGCTCGCATTTCCCGACACCGACTGAAAGTTAGCACTTAGCCTAGCATGCTAGCTCAACGCAGCGCTCGGCGGCCGCTCTGCCGCCATTGTTATGTAACGAAGCCTTAAATGTGTAGTCTGCTGATTTTTTAATCAAATTCTCGTCTCTATCGCCGCTGGGAGTTTATATCATTTCATATTTTAAAGCTGGAGTTTAGCGCCTTGCGACATCCTGCACGTCTGTTTACTCGCTGCTGGCGGAGCAGTGAAGGACACTTCCGCACACACGACGTGATTATAGCGCCACCCCGCGTCGCGGAGGGCAAGTGCCTTACGAGCGCCACCTGCTGCGTGCTACCGACGACGACTTTGTGCGCGTGTTACATAAACGTGTGTGCAACAGTACGAGCTGCAACGTGTTACACAACAATGATCTAATGGTCCGCAACAAGAAACACTGCATTTCTACACGTTACCCAGGAGTGTGTGGTGTCATCAGATACTTTAATTTCTCTTTAGATGTTCAAATCAGGCCCTGTTAGACATGTTAAGTTGTATTGCAATGTGCAGTATAAGTTCTAACAATAAAGCTTTGAAAAATAATGCCGCAAGTGAATACATTTTAAAAGAATGACATTAATATTTGCTGTGACCACATTTTAACTTTATAACAGCGCGTCTTAATTACACTCACGCGTTGTTTTTCTTCTGTTTTATTAATTGTATATGGACTATTAGTGGTTTATTAATACTGATACATGAATGTGGAATCAATTATAATAATTCAAATTGTTGGGGTTTATAGCCTATAATCCATATTTTTGTAAAGTGTCTACCAACCACAGCTGTCAAACACATGTACGGAAATAAAAGAATATTTCCTTATGAAATATGGGGGCATATAAGAAGTAAAGGAGATTGAAATACTCTTAATATTTCAGTTCAGTACAGATATGTATCCGAGTTACTGATTAAGAGTGTTAGATTAAAAATAACAAGACTTTAACGATGTTATAATAAAATAATAAAGTTATCAAAGCTGAATATTACCATTATTAAGCAATTGGTTAATTTTGTATTTAACTCATGGATTATGAAAAAAAAATTAACAATAACATCTTTAATAAAAGAAAAACTTTAAATTGCAATTGAAATAAATTCAATGTATTTTAATTAATTTCTTTATATTAAAGAAAAAAAGAAACTAAACAGAAGAAGACTTAAGGACACATAACTGGGGAATAAGATCTTTACTTCCAACAACTTTCAGAATTCTCATATTACAAATGTTGTTTGAAACAGACGTGTAACCCAGCACAGCAAAACCTGTACTGTAGGACATGATGACATTTTACAGACCAAAACAACACAACGCTGAACTATTGTTCTTTACCACATGCTTAACATTAGGATTTTTAACAGCCTAATTCCAGGCCAATGAAAATGACTAATGGTGAAGCCTGAGGGACGTCTACACAGCATTTGGTTTGCAATGACATGAGAGGTTACGTGATGATTTTACCATCGTTAGTTACATAACACAAGTTTAGTAGAAGTGTTTATGTAACTTCAGGCAAGTTCATGGTTACCGTTAAGGCTGACTGGTGACAAACTCAGAGATGAAATGCCATTCAACATGAATGATATCAGTTTTCAAATATGGTGGAACAACACCCAAATTCTATCAAAAATACCTGATGTGCTCAGGAATGAAGTTTTCTTTACCTCAACGACATAATTCCTTATTAAATAAAATAAAATGATCAATCATAAAGCACTTTGAGTGATAAAAACTATTTCCACAAGAACAATTCAGTGATACAATTCCATTTATAATGGGACACGGAAGCTGTTCTCGTAGTAACAGTAAAATTGGGGCATTTAATGTGTACAATGACCAACATTTTTACTTTTATTACACCTTTCAAATTCCATCCAAAGTGCCTAAATTAAATAAAACAGAAAATATGAAAAGTTTGCCGATAAAACTTCTCATTCAAGCACACAAAAAGAACTCATCTGGTGTAACACACGTCTGGTTATTGTGTAACCAATCTGCCAATAGAAACTCTTCTGATGTGCAACACTTCCTTATTGGGTCACAAAGTCAAATTGCATCAGTTCTAATTCACACAGGATCAAATAAAATAGGTCTCTTGAATCTTCTATGAAAAAGTCACTCAAAGCTCACGTGTTTATCAAATACTACATTTTCTACATCTTCCTCACCAAACTCAGGTTGTGGTTTTCCTGTGCAGTATTTTTGCACTTTGCCGTTCTTATTTACACAGAAGCAAAGATGTACGCATGTGTTAAATATATAAATAGGTAGCGACTGTGTAGTGGTGTGTTTGATATGATAACGTTCTGAACTATCATATCAAACTACTTTTGTTTGGCAGTTACATTCTTCTTACGCTACAATCAAGATGCAAGAAAAAAACTTGTAACTTTCTCAAATGGCTTTTTTTTTTTTTTTAAATGTGCATGTAAAAGGGCTGTAAGTTATTTTGACTATGTATTAAGCTATAAATAATTTTCTCTATTCATCATTTTAGTGTTTGGTCTGTAATATATTCCAAAATTTTGACAAATGCCCATAAAAAGGTGCCATGAGTTCAAATTAGAACCAATAGATAATCAGTTTACCAACATATGTGACAAATACAGGCAATAAAATAAGATGTATGAGAAAAAGCTCATTTCATTTTTTGTTTCTTAATTTATTTTATAGACGACTGTCTTTAACTGTTACAGCTTTAAACTGTGCCAGCAATGATCCTCTTTGTTCACTCTCATTAAAGTGATATGTGCTATTTCTGTTTTTCCACCAGTGGCATGAAATCCTATCCTGTTACTGTTTGGGCTGAGCTCCATGATATGAATAAAATATAAAACAGAGCACAGATTGCTTTAACTCATTACACTTGTGAAGTATTCCCTACATCTTTTGACTTCAATGTATATAAAAGCGATTCTCTTAAAGACAAATAATACACAATTCCTAGTAATAAAGTTCAACAACTCTGGGGTCATCAAAATCCACATTGGATAGTTGGAGGTTGGAGAGTGTCTATCTGCATTTCTCCCCTTCCTCCGGGGGTATTAAGTGACTTGCACCCAGTAATGCCTTTGCATTACACTAAGTCATTGCTTATGTAATCGAGTCCGCCCTGTAGCCTCACTCTGGCCGGCATGTTGTGGCACCTCCATGTGGTAGGAAGGTCAGTTGAGTCCAGCTAAGGTGAGTCATTTGTGGTAATGGTGTCACTGGAGGACACCGAGTTGTCTTGCGTAGCCGGGCTGCCACAGTGTGAAGGTGGAGAAGTCTTGAGCTGCTTCCGATTATCATTTTCTCTCGTGCTGCACGAGTACGACTGCCTGCTCAAAGTGCCAGTGCTGTCTGTGGACTCGTGTCCGGCTCTGCAGCTGCACCCAACTGCTACAACTGTTTCCTTCTCTGGAGATTTCAGGTTCTTAGGTGGTTCGGGGAGACGTGTGGTGACGGTGTTGAGTGTAGTTGAGGTCTGGAAGCTCCACTGTTCTTTGTGTTGGTGATGGTGCTTGTGTTTGGTTGGGATTTGAGGATCTGACCAGCTCAGCTTTCTCTTCTGGAAAAGAAAAGTAGAACAATAAACAACTACAGCAAACTGGGTTCTTTGAGATATGAAAGAAAACTGAAATCGTCAGAAAATACTATTACGAAACTAATAAAAAAAACATTATAGTAATAATATTTTTGCATTATCAGATACACAATAAGCTTATGTAGTTTTTCCTGCTCTTTAACACTAACTTATCTCTTATTTTTTTACTCAATACTCCATATTTGTTAATATCTAAAAGCCTTGTAATACTTTTACACATTTTTAAAGACATTTTATGATTATAGTATGAATCTTACCTTGACTGGCATGTGGAGCTGATTTTGGCGCCAGTGTGGTGGATATCGGGGAGTGATGGTCGGGTTCGGTGTAACTATTGTTTGAAACGCCAACTGAGGGAACCAGATTTTTAACATCATCTCTATCTGTAGCAGATTTTGGAGGTATTTCTCACTGCAGGAAAAAAAGGAAAACGCATTAATGACAATACTGAGCACTGATTAGAAGACCAGTGTCCCTACTTTCGTAATGTTAGGCTGCTTTGTCATGGTCCCCTTACCCCATATCAGGCTTCTGCAGAATCCCAAGAATCCTCTGCAATCTGTCTATGGCAACGCTCTGCTGGAAACTGGTTAGACCTGCCAAGGTTAAAACATCAAGGTAATTAGACACTGGGGGGGATAATTGTAGGCTGGGAAGAACTAAAAGTTGAAAAGAAATAATCAGCCATTTTCAATATTGCTCAGCAGCTTACCTTTGTCAAATCGCCCTGTCTTCAGTCCGTGCAGGAGTCCAAGCAAAGGACGGGTAAACCTGTGCAAATCTGCGCACTGGGAAAATAAAGAGAAAGTCAAGGTTAACTACTGGGACTGTTCTGCTATTTGGATGAAACAAACACTGAAAGATAGACGCAGGAATTAGGTTGAGGTTGCTCACCTTCTGAGCAAAGGCCAGATCCCCTGGTGTCGCTGATGATGAGCCTAATGTGGCAGCTCCAGGAGAGGAGGCGGAGTTTGGATGTATACTTCCGTCGGTGCAGCGTTTGGACTGTTCTCTCCTGGACTGTTCTCTCCTGGACCTTGCGCACCGCTGATCCGGATAAGGTCGGAAATCGAGGTAACCACCAGAAAATGTGAGTCCGTCCCCGGCTGAGGGGGACTTTCCTTTGCCACTGTCTCCTTCTCCCTCTGAAAAGACATCTGCCTCATCCTCAGTCTGCTCACTCTCACTCAGGACAAAGGTCAAGGTGGAGGGTAGCGGGTTGTAGGACGGCCATTTGGAAGAGCTGCCCAGTGAATTCATCTGTGGACACAGTAGAGAAAAAAAGAGTTGAGTGGAAATAATCTTAAAAAATATATTAAACAGGAATGAAATAATCTAAGGAGTTACCCAAACTGTGCAATATCAGTGAATTACAAGAAATAAGTTGGTGTTATTGGTTGAAATTTAGCAAGTATTTCAGTATTGCTGCTTTTGGGAATGACTCATTACCTACTAGAAGATTCTGAGGTAAAAAGATCATTGATAATGTTGCAATAGAACAAGCTGAGACATCCAGTCCTCATGCTGGCCAGTTGTGCACTTAATTGTGCAATGTTTGATTTTAAGTTATTACTCCAATAAGTCTTATCTCTTCCTGTACCACAATAATTACACAACAACGATACGTCAACCCATCCTTATTGCACAATAAAGGATTGTAAACACATCTGAAGTTATTTATAATCACAATCTTGATGTGCTGCAAACGGGAAGACAAGCCCCTTCAACTAATGGGTGAGCAAGTAGAAAATAATAAATATCAGGACAGAAGAGCCAGTAAAGCTGGAGTGGGCCTCGTTACTGATTCTACAAGTGAGTGGAAGTCTGCAGGAGAGAGAGAGAGAGAGAGAGAGGAGTGAGGGCACGTTGTGAATCCCACTGCCTCCTTGTGTTGTTGTGATGGGCGAGAGTTGAAGTGTCGGTGCACCATGTTCAGCTGCATTCACATAGTATCTCCTATCATGTGGCAGGCGTGTGCATGTGCGTGTGCGTTTGTGAGAGTGTGTTTGAGAGAGAGAGAGAGAGAGTGTGTAAGATTACTTATGAGAGAGAGAGAGAGAGAGAGAGAGAGAGAGAGAGAGAGAGAGAGAGAGAGGGTGTGTGTGAGCATGTGTGAGAGAGTGTGGGAGAGAAAGAGTGTGAGAGAAAAAGAGGGCGTGTGAGAGAGTGAGTGTGTGTGAGAGAGAAAGAGGGTGTGTGAGAGGGCGTGAGAGTGTGTGCCAGAGAGAGTGAGAGAGTGTGTGTGTGTGAGAGAGAGAGAGAGAGTGAGAGAGAGTGTGTGTGTTTGTGTGAGATTGTCTTCGTTAGTGTGTGTGTGTGTGAGTTTGTGTGAGATTGTCTGTGTTAGTGAGTGTGTGTGTGTCTGTGAGAGAGAGTGAGAGAGTGAGTTTGTGTGAGAGTGTGTGTGTGTGAGTGTGTGTGTCATCTAAGGACAGTGTTGTCTCAATAATAAACACACACTGTTGTGACTGGTGCACCCCGCACGTGAACAGCACATCTACCGCAGGGGGAGAAACGGCAAAACAACACACGTGTGATAAAAAAGAAAAACAAAGAAAACACGAGACGCGGAGACGTTCTGACGCAGCACAAAGTTCGAATCCCAAGTTACGTTAAAAAGAAATAAAAGAGCTTCTTACCTTCCACCCGGAGCAGAAGCGGCTTCACAAAACTGCGGATGATAAACGGGAACCTGTCGATAAGGCACCGGAGCGTCACTGGAGCGGCTCAAAACAATCCCGGGTCTCGGAAAGGAGACGGTCGCGGAGCTCTCGACGGACGCGTGCGGACTCGGGAGTGATCGGTGGCGCCTGTGCTCCCGGTGGTTCGAGCTCCTGTGGTCGGGGTGGATCGTGCTCCTTTGTGGGCGGCTCGTTTCGCTCCGTCACATGTGCAGCGTCTGAGGCAGGAGGACCCGCGGCGCGCAGCAGACGGTACACGTGCCGGTGGAAGGAACAACCGCCGCGATTGGCTGCGCGGCGGTTCGATCCCCGCACACGGGGCCCGGGGGCCTGGCCAATCGGAGGCGTCCGCGGCGCCGGTTGGCTGGCGGCGCGCGTTGGTCCCGCCGCGTTTCGAGCGGCCGCACGTGCAGGTGGTGTGGCTGAGAAACGAGGAGACGAGCACGCGGCCGCTCCGAACTAAATACGCAAATGGATCTATTTTAATGGCGCTACTGTACTTTACTTAATCATCACTCTGAACTACGCAATCACACGCTGCTGGGGACATTGGCTGCTTGTTGTTTGAATCCCTTTTGTTTTTGTTGTTTGTTCCTTTCCTCTAAGAACACTCCTGAGAGAGATAGATGCTAAGATAAGATAAGATAAGATAAAATAAGATGAGGTAAGATAAGACTTTATGAGGCAGACAAGGAAATACAAATATATATATTTTTAAAAAAGGCAATAGAATAAAATTAAAAATGCAGAATATGTACATCATATACACCTTAGTGGTTTGTGTAGAAATGTTATAAAGTAAAGTGCAGGGTGGTTGCAGGAGCAAGTATAGAAAGAAAAAAAATCCCCATAAATATAAGGACATGTTGTGACATGCACATGACACCAAATATGCAAACAACTATTTTGCACATTGTAAATAATAGGAGTGGAGTCACATAAGAAGATGGAAATGTACTGCATATATAATACGTGCGTACGCTCTTTAATAAGCAGATCAGTTCATCTGTACAATTATAAAGAGGCTCAGCGACCTCCCATGGCTGTATTCACCTAAAGGCCATTGGGCAACGATTTCCCATTGGGCCCCAGGTGACCCCCCCCCCCCCCCCCCAAAAAAAAAAGATAAAACACACAAACACACACACACAGACACACACACACATAATACATAAGATAAGATAAAAACTTTATTGATCAACACACCGGGGAAATTCAGATTCTACAGCAGCAGGCAAGTAAGAATAAGGAAGACAAGAGAATACATATGAAAAGGCGCAGCTGTAATGACTAACTGCCACTACTGCGCCATCTTGTATTAAATGATGTCGACCACGTGGAGTAGACCTGGGGCTTCTGACGCTCTCTGGGCAGTTGTGTAAGACAACGAACTTGATTTAACTATTATCAGAACCTCATGACAGGTATAACAAAAACAATTTTTTTATTACGATTTCTGAATAGACATTTAGACAATATGCCTGTAAACACATGTAAATTAAATAGAATACACATAATAGCGGTTTCTGCAACCACCTACCAAGTCATATCCACTCACTATATTACTCTAACAGGCAGGACAAGTTTGTTTGATTTGTGGATAAATACCATGTGCTGGATAAATGGAAGGTGTGTCTGTCAATGCATGACATGGGGCCAGAAGGTGTGGAGGAGTCTGTTTCAGTCTGTGCCAGGGGATTTATCTTTGAAAACGTGCATGAAACTCAATTATACTCTACGAACAAAAGCAGCGAATTACCATTGTCGGTGCGGTTATTACAAAAGGATTTAATTAAAGTTGAAGGAGCTCTAAAAGATAGTTGAGTCTCTAGGCTCGATGGTTAAACCTGTGTCAGTCTCACAGGCCCTTTGGCATCTTATGATGAAAGGCTTAATGCGCGATCCTGGAGTTTACATAAGGACATTTAGTTCCAGATTACTTTGTATTGCAATACAGACACTAAGCAAACAGCTTCAGCCAATAACGTCAGCTGATTGAGAAACCATGTAAACAATAGAGTCCAACCGAAACCTCTCTCGGCAGAACAGTGAGACGGCTCCGATATGAAGCCGACACGTGCATTGAAAGATGGAGATACGCTGAATCGCAGATAAATGTTAACACGTTGTGGGAACCATCCAAATATTTCACAATTTCAAGATTAACAACAGCTACGCAGCAGCGGTCGTGTTGTGACCAAGCTTGTGGTGCAACACGTGACAGAATAGAAAGATATCTGAGCAGGGACATGTTTGCAATTTGGCCCATCCTGTTGTTGATGTCTGTCGTGAGGAGGAAGGTGACAGTGTGTGTGAATGTTGGGAAAGGGCCAGTAAAAATATTTGCACATTTCACAATGTGCACACTAACACAACTGCACAACCTGTTACACAAACTGCAACTGAATCCCACTGAACCAGTAAAATGTGCTTCATTATCTCGTAAAAATCTACTGATAGTGATAAAAGGTAAATAAAAACCACATGAGGACATTCAAACCCAGAGAAAACAGATGGGGCTTCAATTTACCCTTTAATGGGTCTGAAATATTAATACCTTTATTTATTTACATCACTTATCTAAACAAGGTTACAAGTGCTTCACAAAATCCATGGCAAAAAAATTACTAAAATAAAAGGTATTCAATTCAGTTACATTTTAATTTGAAGGGGAACACTTTACCCTCTATTGTATGAATTAATAGCAACAGACAATTTGAACCGTCTGATTATTTTTTACTTATATGTCAAACATAATCTGTTCAGTGCTTAAAAGGTTATTATGCATATTTCTTTACATCTCTATCTAGTGTGGAAAAATTACCCCCCAAAAAATGCATCATCATCCTTGTTACACAGCAGTTTTCCTTGGAACTATTTCTTCTACCAGAGGCTTCAGAGAAACTTGATCAAATAAAATCAAGATCTACATTTTCAACAGCAGAAATAAAGCCTTTTTTTTTTCATTGCATGTGAACCTTTGAAGTTGTCAGACAGGAGTAAATATTTTCAGTGTAAAGTACACAGTGAGTAATCCATTGTCCTGCTCCCTCATTCCTTACAACACACCCCAGTGCCTGTAGCCACACGGCCTGGATCAACATGACCTAGTAACTTCTCAGACAAGTGGGCCCGCTGCACATGTTTACCTTTCCTTTTGTGAAAAAGTGCACACGTTACCAACCCATGCAGGGAAGGATTGGGTCTGACAGATATGCGTGGCTGGTTTGTGTGTCACATGTGGGGGGGGGGGGGGATTTGTGTGAGGTGGCACAAACCAGCAGAAGGCATTAGCGCCCCACTGTGTAGCAGCAACACTGAATTAATTTTCAGAGAGCTGCTGCTGGGTGGAGAACCAGATTCACACAAAGAAGGATCTCCAGCATCGTTTCAATTTTCTCCAGAAAATCGTGTCACATCAGATGATTTACACGAGCAGAATATCCCTTCATACTGTACCTCGTACACATCTGGGTTTAGAGAATAAACCAGTTGTTTAAACAGAAGTTTCACCAACTTAAATGTTTTTTTATTAGCATTTTCATCAGCAAGATTATGAAGGAAGGTTCAAAACACAAATTAAGTGTTTGATAACCTGCTCATTACAGCAAAGAACGAGTACAAATATTTTTTTCACTCCTAACATGAGAAATGCTGTTAACATTTAAACTGGAAAACAAGGAAAAACAACTCAGTTTTAACACATTTAAAAGAAGTCTGTTTTACTGTGTGTGACACCACAAAAGCCATTATTTTCTCTATTTCTAAAGTTCATATAGACGTCTCGTTGGAATTGCGTCTGTAACATTTGCTTCCTCCACTTTGCTGGCTGGTCCATTGATAAAGTCTGGTTCCATCACACTCCCATTCCTCTAGCAGCCGAGCCAGGGATCCTCTCTGTTTGTCCTGGAGATGAAGTTAATTTTCCTCGCCATTTCCGAGTGGTAGATTCGCTTGCAGTTCTCAAAGTTCTTCCTCTGTCTCTCCCGGCAGGGCTTCTCGAAGTAGCGCTTGCGCTTGACGTCTTCGATAATCCCTTCCTGACTGAGGACCCTGGAATATGTAGAGAGAGAAATGTGTGAATAGCTTTGGACTTCTGTTGCATTCAAGACACTAAACTCAACTGGAAGTAGCAGCACAAGTGACCCCAACAGAGCAATTCCTCCAAATTTCTGGATTCTTCAACATTTCTGGTCGGGGAGATCACAGACAATTTACTGCTTTAATTCACAGATTCATAATGGAGCACTCAAAGTCAATTCATAAACTTTTAACTTTAAGTCTTCAAACACCCAGTCACACATTTAGATCCTTTCACACTTTGATGATCAGGTTTATAAAGTATTTTTTTTAAATGTTAAATCTTGAGATTTACAAACTTAACAAACACATTATAACCAAATCATAGAAACAACTGAGAGATCACATTCACCTAATAATGCTTTGCAGTCCTATTTATCTCTTAGTTTAATTTTACATTATCATTACTGTACTGGCACATTTAACAGTCTGGTTTTAGGTTTGAATCCTTTATGAGTTATTTCCTTTTAGTGTCTTTTCATTATAAATGTTTTTAGGGCAGGGGCATAATAAAATAATAATAGAATAAAGTACATTTGATTTGATTTGATTGTAACTGGGGGCGTTTGAATACAAAATACACATGATACAGTACCTGCACTAGATTTATTGTTAGATTTTGCTATAATAATCATGGACTAGGTGAAATAAGTATTTGATAGAATCCTTGTTCTGGATAGAAAATAGTTTTTCTTATTCTAGAGTGTCAAGAGTCAAGCAAAACAAAGCATCAGACTAAGCATTGATAATAAAACAATGTTTACTTATGCAGACACAGAGCTGATCACATTACACTAGATGATAGATGACATTTATAATTAATCACTTTATCCTGTTTGGGTTTCTAGGCACAGATGGACGCTGTTGGACTAAAATGATGATTTACAGATTTCAAACTGTGATCAGATGTTCCAACATTGTACAGATTGTTGTGCAGCTGCAGACGTTCACACATTTTTATTCCAGACTTTGTTATTACTTCATCAATTTTGGGTTTTTAATCACAAACTCCACTGCGCAGCCGCAGCTCTGTGACATTGAGCGGAAGGCTAACGCTAACGCAGCTAACGTTAGCTCGTCTTTTCTCCAACACAATAATAAATCATAGTCCAACATATTATCTCCAACACGAGACTGTTACTTGTTCAGATTCTTGTAAGCCGCGTCCACGTTCCCGTCCTGAACCATCACTGTCCGCGCGATGAAGCGAAGGTGTCTCGCCATGATGACACCGGTGCTTGCTTTTAAAAACGACCGTCTGGAAACACCTAACTATAAAAGGTTCCGGATTCAAGAAGCCCTGGTGCACAACTCAACGCTAGGTGGCGCTTCACTCAAGCTTTCTGGTAAATGACCTGTGTTCAGTCCTGGGCTTGGATTTGTAGACACAGATACATTTTATATTACAATTATTTGAGTATTTTATTCATTCATTTAATGCCCATATTTTATTTAATCATATGCTGTATAACAAGAAAACATTATGACCTTATTCTTTCTGTCAATTAGAAGAGATTTAATATGAATTAAGTTGAAAACATCCAGCATCATAGTATTACATGCAAAATCATATATACGTAAAAACTCAGAACTGCAGAAATCTGTTTGTTTTTATTCTTCCCTAAACTCTCAGTTATTGATTGTTGTGTATGCATGTGAGGGAATTAAAATTATAACCAAACTGTCTTTTGTACACACTCAAACCTCACAAATTGTATCCATGGCAACCCAAATGAGTAAATGTAAGGGAAGATGCTTTCAAAAATAATAATTAAAGGTTTTTATTCATCATTTAACTTAATATTAAAGGTTCAGTGTGTGGAATTTAGTGACATCTAGTGGTGAAGTGTCATATTCATCCCAGGCTGACTCCATAATGCTGAGATCAGGACTCATGTGATGGCCTCTGTTGCCCTTGTTGCTGAAGATGGTTCTTTATGACTCTGGTCTTATGTTCGGGTCGTTGTCTCGCCTCAAAATGAATTGAGTCCAACCACACACATTCCTGCTGGTGGTGGATAAGAATCTAAAACTTTTGCACAGTCTTGTATATGAGTGAGATAAAAGTCTCTCAGCACAGAGGACCATGCAGCAGCTGTCTTCATAAAGGGAATCACAGATTTATTAAACTACATCCGTTGTCATGGCAACAGGCCTAGCAGTGTCCAGTGTTAACCTTTCATCGCTGCCATTCTCTTCTTCTTCTTCTTCTTCTCCTCCCCGAGCTTCTGTTGTCCTCTGTTATTCTGAGGTCAGTCAGCGGTGAACGCTGGATGGTGTGTCAGTACTCTGCATTCAAAGGTGCTTCTATATGTCCTTCCTCTTTATTTATTAATCCACAGGGTTTATTCCCATGTTGCTGTAGCTCAGCATAGGGCACTGAATCTGTGTGGTGCCACACAGAGGAATGCTGAGACGACCTGCACAGATAACATCATGATGCATGAATGCAATGCATCATGTTTCCAGAGGCATCCTCTCTGATCAAGACCTGATGAAATGTTCCTGGCAGCGAGTGAACGTGTGTGTGAGAAAGAGGGAAGAGAAAGAGTGTAACACAGAAAAAGTTAAGTTGCATCAAGACGTTTTATTCCAGCTATGATCAAATACATCGTCCTTACAAATCTTCAATGTATTAATTTACTCAAACTTTTTTTATTTATACTACTGTTTTATTTATCTTTACTACTTTTATCAACTAAAGTTATAACATTGTATTTCGGCAAAGATTTGAGGTTATGCTTTAATAAAAATGCAAATAAAGAATAATTGACATTTTTAAATTCACATTTTTTTGTTGCTAAGAATCTTTCATCCACTTTTTTACGATTTTCCTAGCTTTACTCTTTTGTTGGTGATTTGATGCAGTAACAATGTCGGGTTTCTCTAACATGTTGTAAGATGTTTATGTAAAGTGCCTTGAGATAAGGTTTGCTGTGATCTGGTGCCTTACAAATAAAACTGAATTGAAATTAAAAAAAATTTCAAAATATTCCTGTATTTCTCAGAACAGTGATTCCGAGTTCCTGACTAAAGAGGTAAACAGTGTCATGTGTCTGTTTGTTTCCAAACATCCCAACTAATGTAACCCACCACTGTCCAGTCCAGATAAAGACTGAATGAGATGGCAACATGAGTCAGTGTCAGGTAAATGAAATCTGATACCGGATGGTTCCATCTAACTGTGATGGTTGAATGAGACAATGTGCCCCGTCTCCTAAATCTTAAATTGTAAAGTGAAAAATGCTGATGGCACTTTCCTGGATGGATGCCTCCAGCTGGATGTCTTATCTTCTGCTCTTTCATTACCAGTTCTCTCCCCCCCCCCCCCCCCCCCCCCCCCCCACCCTTCTCTGAAACTTAACACGTTAACCCTGATATCTGATTTCACATTCCAGCATCTTAGAAATCACAAGGTTTTAAGTTGCATTTTTAATTACAAACAAAAAAAATCCACACTTTAATTGCCAAGTTGTTGACTCACTTTAGTTCTGTTCACTTCACTTCTTGTCAGATACCTGAGAATGGAACGGCACCAGCCTACAACACTCTTCACACCTTTCCTTATTGTACCACATCAAAAGAACTTACTGGAAGTGCGTTTTCCAGCTCGTATCCAAATCTTTCACCATGCTGACAGGGGTGGAGGGTAGGTACACTCACACACTCAGAATGAGGGGGGGGGAAAGTCCCTCCCTGCCACCGCCATCTGCATTGGCTGGATCAGCATCAGATGCAGGCGAGCTGTCAGCCAATGAACGCAGGAGAGGCAGGAGATGCAGCCAGAGGAGAGGGGAGAGTTTGCAGACTGGGTAACGGAGAGTGGGGACAGACATCTTCTGAAGAGTGTGCAGCCACAGTCGGCTTCTTAATCTGCAAAAAAAATTTAAAATAATAATAACTTCTGCAACCACTTCTGCATCAAGATGGAGGATAAAGTCACCGATTTCTCTGGAAAATGGAAAATGAAGTCATCGCAGAATTTTGAGGATCTTTTGAGAGCTCTGGGTGAGTACGAGTACGAGGAACGTCTCCAGTGAAGCTTTTATTCTGCTCTAAAAACTTTCCCACTAAATTGCATCCTGTTTTTTTAAATAATCTTTGAAACAAAAAGATTTGCTTTACTTGTGTTGCCTTAACCTTATTCAAAGGTTGATGCCCCTTTGGAGCCAAGCTGCACATTGTTATCTAGTTTATCATCAACCACCGAGGCCCATTGTTAAAATGCAAAAGAAATACAGAAAGGAAAGAGATGCGTCTTCCTTTACAAAGACCTGTCAATCATTTTGTGGCATTGTCAGCGGGAAATCCACTTTGGCTTCCAGGTCAACTGGTAAAAACCAAAGTGGTCTGAAGTGAAGTCTGTGGTTGAATTGATTCGCCCCTGCCGGGCTCACCCATGTTCCAGCTGCGGAAAAGGACTTGTTCAGGTACATGAGGCCGAGTGGAAGAAGTCCTCTGTGGGGAGAACAGGAGAGGAAGGTCAGACGAGGGCCAGCCAGTGGCATCCATTAAAAATCTGAAGACAAATAGCCTGTGGAGGAATGTTAGATTAGACTCATCTGAAGCAGGGTCCTCCTCATGCGGTTGTAATTAGAGCCAGTGTAAACGGAACTAAGCCTCGACATGGGCCCCAGCAGCCAGCCGGCTCTGAGATTGACTTTCCTTCTCTACCCTGGGCCTCTCCGACCCAGTCTGGAACTGTGTGTGTGTGTGTGTGTGTGTGTGTGTGTGTGTGTGTGTGTGTGTGTGTGCTGCCTCTTTTAGTACCACTCCATGATCCAATAAGGTCTGACTTCAATCAGATTTGTTGGGTAGTCCTGATCTCTCTGAAGCCAGTCCAGCTCGCACACACAAAAAAACGGCAATAACTTAAGGGTCAACGGGCCGTTTACATTTGTTGTACTTTTTTTTATTAAACATCACATCACATCTCTACTGACCTGGACCTCAGATGAAAACACAAGCTGTGAGTTTCGTCCTGGTTGTACTTTGCGCGTCAGTGAGTCGGTAAATTTTTCCCGACAGGTTATAGCTCCCTGTATTAAATCCTGTTAAATATTTCCTGTTGCTGAACAAATCCACGGGTGAATTGGCCTGTCACAAGCCCACTGACTTGACACATCTTGTTATATTAATTAAATGGTTACACAAAGGCAAAAAATACTCAAAAAGACCCTAACGAGATGCAGAACAAGCACAAAGAGACACAAAATGACAATAAAGAGATGCAAGACAAGTACAAAGACATGCAGAAGGACTAGTGCAAAATGAACACAAAGGAACTCGAAAACAACAAAAGGATGCAAAACAACCACAAAGAGATGCAAAATTAACATACATTTGCATCTCTTTCACCCAGAGTCCATGCAAGGGTCCACCAAGGAGGTTGTGTTTTCACCCCTGTCCATTTGTGTGTTTGTAAGCATGGTTACACAAAAAGTACTGCATAGTTTCCAAAAAACTGTGGTGGAAGAATATGATATGAGTCAAGGAAGAACTTATTAAATTTTCCAGGAATCCAGAAATATTTTTTAGGGTGTTTTTTTCAACATTTTCCCTGATTTCCCAGTGAATACTTCATGGATCTTGAGGGGGAAAAAACACACACATTTTGGAGACCGATATCTATAAGTTTGTGAAAGTTTGTGCAGCTTGATTGAATTTAAGGGGACTATTGGGCCTTGGTGGAGGTACGTGCTCTACTGAGAGCCACTCCAGTCTGTAGCCATCTTCCAAAGTTTCATCCCCAACTGAAGGAAGTGGAATCGATATCTTTCCAACTCGATGTCAGACAGAAACAGGGCTGAAGTTTATCGGACCAGTGAATTCAAAGTTTCCATTGTTCCATTTTTAGCTTTTGCGGAGCCGTCATGTTCAATCTCCGTCTCTTTGTGAAATCAAACAAATCAAGCTGTGAAAAGATGAACCTCCTGAACCTGGTTGTTGAGGCAGCGTCAGTAAATATTTGGCAGCAATTTGAGTGGATAATCACAGATTTTTGTTTTAGGGTAAACTATTATGTTTTGCAGCTTTGGGGGTTCTTGTTCCTGCACGTTTTGAAGAATGCACTACTTCTGTCTTTCTGCAAACTTTGCCTTGTATCACTTATTACAGTTATTAGTGGTTTGAAGGAATATACCTGTGGATTTGCATGTTGTAACTCATCCATCCATCCATTAGCTATACAGCTTATCCTATGAGAGTCGCTGGGGGGGGGGGGGGACTGGAGTCTATCCCAGCTGACATTACACTAACAAGCTCAAATCACATGTGCTTTACATTACTGGCCACAGTTTGCCGGAGCATACCATAAATTCTGTCTCGTAACCAAGGAATTAATCACAATGAGATTTTTATTGCCTCGTGGTTTCGGTCAGAAAGAAAATATGTTATTGTTGTGTGGTAACGCAGCAGCACAGACTGTTTTTATGGGCGGCAAAAAAAAAAAAAAAAAGCATTCATAACTTTTGTTTTCCTAAAACCAAACCGGGGAGATAAATTAGGAGAAGACAACATGTGCATTGTGAAAAAGAAGATTGAATTAGGTTGTTTCTTTGTTTTATTGAACAACAAGCAGAGAAAGAAATTTCATGCTTGTAGCTTCTCTGGTAACACTTTCAAAAAGTCTGAATCTTAAAGTGCTGAAAGTTTCATAGTGATGGATCAGCTTCCTAAAGCAAACAGCAGATGTCTGCACATTTACACTGCTCATAATACACAGTCGTTTTGGGCTATAACATCATTCACAGCTGTATGTTCTTTCCTCTCATCACAAAGCTGTGCTGTTTTCACCACAGCTGCCAGTTCAATATCTCCTCTGTTTGCATGTGTCCAGGTGTGAATGTGTTCCTGAGGAAGATCGCAGTGACAGCCGCCTCCAGCCCAGCGGTGGAGATCACCCAGCAGGGCGAGAGTCTGTCCATCAAGACCTCCACCAGCGTCCGCACCACCAATGTCTCCTTCACCGTGGGTCAGTCCTTCAATGAGGCCACAGTGGACGGACGTCCCTGCACGGTATGCAGCCCTTTCACTTCCTGTATAATGTCAATACATGCATACCAGCATTTGGCCAAGGTAATAACTAGCCACAGTTCTGCACAGACGGAACATATGGGAATAATTTCAGTGCAACTGCCGAGTCGTTGTTGGTGATAGTGCATGGATCTGTTCTTCATTTCTTTATGCCGAGTTAGTGGTGAAGTGCTTGTTTCCTTAGAGACGGTAGAAATGTTCTGAGGTGCAGTTACGATGAAAACCAAAGTTTTTCCATCTCATCTGTGTCCAAAGCACATGAATGATGTCAGGTGTTATTATTCTCCCTGCAGAGTTTTCCCAAGTGGGAAACAGAAAGCAAGATCAGCTGCGAACAGACTTTACAGAAAGGCGACGGGCCCAAGACGGCGTGGACCCGAGAGCTGACCAATGACGGAGAGCTGATACTGGTAATCATTAAACTATAATTAAACTAGAATCACGGTCTAGTCTGAGAGCTTCACAGTTAACATTTGTATAAACATGACTTTATCCAGATTTAAAAACTAATCATTTAGATGTTCCAAAGAAATGAATCAGAGAGGTTTTTAGTTTGCAAAGTTATTAGGCCAAGTCTGCAGTCATGCTCGCTGCTATAAATATATATATTAGCTCCAATAAATCAAAACATCAGGGCAATAACAAAGTCGGTGTATCATCTGTGGGTCATGAATAGCTGTACAAAAGTTCACAACATTTTTTGAGGAATGCAAACCTGGACTGAAATGGATCAACCGTGCCGCTGGCGTGGCAATACATTATCAGGCTGTTGTTTATCATCCATTTGCATGATACTCAAACTTTCTTTAAGGTTTTACCACTTACCTTCTGCAAAAGCTCTACAGAGAATTAATTAAAATGGCAAAACAAGTGTCATGTTGAAGGAGGAATATCCACAATACGAACAATATTTATGTTTATTTTAATATTTAATGAAGCATAATATTCTAGTAGGTTCAACTGTCCTTTTGTTGCTTTTTTTTTTCAGACGATGACCGCCGGGGATGTTGTCTGCACCAGAGTTTATGAGAGGGAATGAGGACATCTTTCAAAATCTTCATCCAACGCTTCTCTTTTGTGTCTCCACCATCACTTCGCTTTCCTCGCCTAGATTTCTTCTTGTCGTCCTCACAGCCAATCAGATGTCGGGACCAGTCCACTGTGTAGAAAAGGCTTCAGTTTTATTGAATGTATGTAGATGCGATTGCCTTTTAACACCAAAGCTGAATTCACTCTCACATAAATGCCACATATTCCGCTTCAAAAGCTGCATCCCAGTGTCTGAATCCATTCTCACGTTGTTATTAAACTGTTTTATATGAATTTACTGTTTTGACGACTTCTTTTCAAACATTCGTTCTTTATGTGGCCTCCTCCCTGCACCTCCTATTCCCCTGTCGTCCGTCTCCATATCCCTTTACATCACTTTCTGCCATTTGTTCGTTCTCTGGACACGCAGATTATTCCGCACCCTTTCCCCCCAACCCCCCCGTCTTTCCATTTGCAATCCAGTCCCCTGTCCTCTGTTTGCTCTCTGTCATCATAGCTCACTACAATATGCGATTAGTTTAAAAAGGCCCAAAGACAATTCATATTTCATAAACTCTGCTTCTAGAGATGCTTTGGCAAAGGCAAGGAAGGAAATGGGGAGTGGAAAGGAAAATGAAGGAGAGCGCGGCCATGAGAAAATCATTTCATGACATCAGGAGGAGGTTATACTTCTTATTCTCCCCCTCTCCAGCTGAACCTATTTACAGAATGAGCTCAGTAAAATCTCCCCCAATTGTTCTCTCTGGCTTTGCACCCAGGTACAAAGTGTTAAGTGACTTCCTCTTGCACTCTGTGCTGATATTTCCAGCTGCTCTCTCTCAAAACCCACTTTTCAACGTAATGGATGCAAAGAAAAACATGCAAACCTGAGCTGGAAAATGAAGCGAGAGCTCCACCAGTTAAAAATTATAGATCTACTGTTTCTCAACGTCCCCAAAGTCCGTCCTGTCATCAACTACAACTCAACACCAGTGAGTGTGTGAGACTGACTTAACCTTGCCCTAAAAAATGTGTCGTTCACAGTCTCCTTCCTGAGGAGAGCTGCTTGGTTCACGGGCCAGTGATGGTTTTTCCAGGTTTTCAAGCAGTGTGGAGACAAGCGCCCCTGTGAAGTGCTTCCCAGTTTATACACACAGCGCCAAGCAAACAGCAGCAGGAGGACTGGGCCGCCTCAGGATGAACCTTCTCAATATGCTCAATGAGTCAATGAGTGTGTGGTGGGAAAGTGCCAATGCAAAAATGCTCAACTGCATGTGAAAGTCCTGCATTTAAGTTCTTTAAGTAAAAGTGATGTTTATGTTTGTGCAATTTGGTGCAGATCCACATAAGAACACAGTTAATTTGAATGTGGTTTCATCAGGGGACTGTTTGGCCTCGGCGGAGGTTTGTGCTCTCTGAGTGCTCGTCTAGTCAAACTGTGTATTCATGCAGCATCATGAAATGATTACTGAGGTAAAAAAGAGGAAAGAAAACTTCTACGACACAAAACTACTTGTTCTTTGCTGTGTGAAGTATTGGTTTATTTGACTTTAGAACGGAAACCATCTGAAAAGCAACAAAGGGAAATCTCTTTCGGTGAAACATCTCATAAACATCTGAACGTGACAAAGAGCCCAAACCAGACTCTGGGTTTTTCTGAGGGATCATGAGACAAAAGTTGGGAACTACTGGTTTAATCTTTAACATTGCATTATATTTTATAATCTCGTTGTAGGTGTTTTTTAATGTACAGTTTTTTATCTGTAAACTAAAATACACGTAGTGCAGTAAAACGTACATTATTTGCATCTAAAATCAGGTGAAGTGTAAATAAAATGGGAAGTAAGCACCTCAGAGTCTTTATATTTGACTAAACCCTCATAGTTTCTTTCCTCTGCTGATCCTCAGTGTGTGTCTGCATGAAAGAAGGAGAGTGAACAGATTATGTGTGACTAGGTATGTGTGGATTACACAACCTCAGCCGTCATGTACATGCTTTTATGTCTCCCAGGCAGAAAGTACATGTATGGATGTTTTGTCAGTTGTCTCAGTGAAACCCAATTTATTGTGTAAGCGCCCATCTGAACCGCAGAGGCTTTTACTGCACTCTGGAGGGCACGGAAAGTTCCTGGCTATTTGCACAATGAGAAAATGGGCATTGCACAGACACACACACACACACACACACACACACACACACACACACACACACACACACACACACACACACACACACACACACACACACACACACACACACACACAAACAGACAAGATGCCTGATTCTGTCTAAATGACCCCTTTGACTCAAGCTTGTTAGAAACCACCCAGTCCCTCCTTGTTAGCCGGGTCACTTTCCACACACAACTGTGATGCCAGTTCATTCCTCAGGCAGTGATGTCATGGAGCACTTGCGCTGCTCGATTGGCTGAGGAATGCTGTGGTTTTGGGACGGGGAGGCACCCAACTCATGCGTTTGAGTCTGGGCCATCTGGACCAATCGTGACAGGGCCCATTAGAGGATGAGTCACAGGAGTCGGCCGACAGACGAGGCCTGTGAGCAGGTCCTGGCAGATCAGTGCTCACTCAGCTGCGACAGCCAAACTGAAAAAGCCTTCATCAATAATTGTTATATATATTATATAATAATCTGTGAAGGCTTTTAAAAAAGCCGCTCATTCTTTGCTGTTCAGGCCACATCCGTTTCCACCCTGTCCTGCACATCTCCACATTCTCTATGCTTTTTCATTTAACCTCTGTGGTTGCATTGATCTTTAAATTACAGTTTATTGGTTGTGATATGAAAAAAGAGAGCCAACTTGTTATCCACCACTTGTCACGTCAACAACGTAAAGTTTTAGATTCACTCTAAACTCTGTATATGTATAAAATCTGTGTTTTGCAGGGAAAAGGTGCTAAAGATTTGAAAAATACTATTTGCATATACTTTTTTACTGTATTATCTTAATATTGCCTTGTCTTGCACATTACCCTTCCTGCACATTTTCTGCAGTTTGCATGTGATGAATACAAGTCCCTGAATTCTTGAATATCATGACATAAATTACCATATACAGTACATACTGTAACAAGGTGTCACAAACAAGAATAAGTGACACCTTGTTACAGTATGTACTGTATATGGTTAGCTTAGGATAGGTTTTTATATTGAACATGTTTAAAATAAAAATATCAATATATGCAAGAAAGTAAGGCCCAGCGAGTTAAACGATCAGAATAAACGATCAATGTCCGAAAATGTATGATTTTGTGAAATGCTGCAATATTCCAACTTTCCTCATAAGGAGCTCAGAGCTCTGAGCAATTTGAATAAGATAAGTTTATATATTCTTTAAGATTGTTTCAGAGGCATAAAAAGGCTGTTTTCCTCTTTCCTATTCCACTGAATCCGATTCGTCTCGCTCGGCCTCACCGCTCCACTTGGACAGTCAGTACAAGCTCAAGCTGTGGAGTTAAACCAGCAGGACTTTATATTGAAGTCTAGAGGAAAACCAAACATTTCCAATGATACTAAATATGTCAAGTTGAATTCTGGAATTTTTAAAACATCCAGAAGGTTTCCATCTGAGGAAAAGGTGCGGCCATAAAAAAACAAGGAGGACTGGATTAGAAAATTCAAGGCTACTTGAAGGGGAAATTAAAGCATACAGGATATAAATCCACTGATATGGACAGTATTTTCCGTTATATCCAGTTTGCATATGTATGGATTTCTTAATTAATAGGTGCCTGTTCAATAGAAACTCTGAATGTGTGGGGGGTCCAGTGAAAGGGATTTACAGTATGTACATGAACAGGTCTGTGTGCGTGAGAGACACAGTCCAGCCTGTGTGTTTAAATCAAAATCATCTGACTGCCCTCACACATGTGACTTGTATGAGAATGAAAAGAGACCAGGATGGATTGTACATGGGCATTAGGCCATGAAATGTGTATACGTTAGTGGAGCTGAACATGTAATCCTTCCTGCTGCTGCAGGGTCATACAGAGGCACAAAGGAAAAACCGTACATGCATGACATATGATTCATCCGTAGTTTCTACAAGTTGCCACCTCGATGGATATCGGCTAATTGTATTGTCTGTCCTGCACAGATGGAAATGAATGTTGGCGGTTGTGAATCTATTGCACTGTTGTTGCATCGATTGAGGCAACTCAGAGTCAACTTTGTTCCTTCTTCCTTGGAGCTTCTCTTTCCTCCTCTTCATCACATCAATGTCTCTCCTTGTGCTTTATCATCACAGATCCAGGATCTCAGCTGAGACCATATCGTGGATCGTGATTATGAATCGGGACAGTGATGGTGGATCATGGTTGTGAATTATGATCGTGGAGGCAGCTGACCGTGGATTATGATTACAACTAGATTGGATATACAACAGAACGACTCACATACACATTACAGGCAATACCTCTATCATTACAATTGTCACTACTGCTCCATTAATCTCTGTCAGACTTTATCTTTTATATTAATACTTTAAACATTGAAACACTTCTCAAGTTACGTTAGACCTGGCCTTTTCTCATGAATGTTGTAAGTATTGTTATTTTAATCACATGTTCTGTTACACACAACATCTATTGCACTTCTGTCCATCCTGGAAAAATAATCCCTCACTCGTGACTCTCTCTGAGATTTCTACGTTTTTTTTCTTTCGATTCTTTTTCCAATAGTTCTCCTCAGTATAGTTGAGTATGGCAGAGGATGCCGCACCTTGTTAAGCCCTATACATGTATATCTGCAAATATCTGCAAGTTTGAAAATTAAACTTAAAAGTGCTCAGCAGTAATATCAAGCAAATCAGGCATGTATTATGGTATGTCCCCAGGTAGCATATGGCTGTGGGCCACTTCAGGAAATGATGTGGCACTTCTGGACTTCTTGTGGCCTGAAAATAGCAAAAGTGGCCCAAATATCCCAAAATAAATGTGGGCAAACATGCGGTGCACTTGGCAAGGTGTAATCTGGACGTGAACTTTAAGTGAACCTTGTGGTAAATGGTGACTATGGCCAAAATAGCACAAAACAAATTAGGTGGCCATGTTTGGCACCTTTCGTTGACATGTGGTATTGCTGTGGCTCACATGTGGTTCCAAGTGCCGTCATTCCACGCGGTATGTGTGCCAGATGACAATGTGGCAGAGTAACAGTGCGTGCCAAATCTGGGCCACAACAATTTTGCAATGTAGGATTGCCTTTGTGAGATTGCATGACCCGAGGTGCAATGTTTTTCCTTGCAGAAAAGTGAACAGAGTCGATTCAGGAGTCTTTCATTTAAAGGTTCAGTGTGTAGAATCTAGTGACATCTAGTGGTGAAGTTGCACGTTGAGGGTGTGTGGGTCGAAACAAAAAATGAATGCATGGACCCAAACAAGAGCTGTGACGATGACTGTGTCACGTGGTTAACTTTGGGAAACTCGTCAAATACTCATCAAAATAAGTTTCATCAACAATGCTCAGATAAACTCTACAGTCATGTTAAAGTATTTGGATGTGAATGAAATATAATTTTAAAACTAATATATTTTGCTTTAACTGAGCCACCTCACAGTTCTGTTCAAGCCCAGGAGTGAGAGATTGATTATCACCTCAATGCACAAGAGGGACATCTACTGGAGGAGGAGGGAAACGTCCCTTAAAAACAGAATAAAACGAAAGGAAAAGGACTGTTGATTTAGAAATGACGTAATACATATGCTATAGGTATTCTATATCATTTTTATGAGTGAATATAAATGTAGTGTAAAGTGTAAAGTGTGAAGTCTGTTTTAGTTCTTCCCCTAAAGAAAATGTATCAAGACTTTATATCATTAAATGAATTGTAATACTGATGAATGATACTGATAAAGAGAACAAAGTTTAAAATTTTTATAAAATAAATAATAATAATAAAATAATAGTAAAAAAAACAAAAACACATTAATCAAATAAAACAAACCAATAATAATAATCATAATCATAACTAAAATGACGTCCAGCGGTGGCCACGCCCCCGTCGGGCCCACGTGTCTCCGTGCCGCAGCAGCAGTCACATGACCTCGCTGGCTGGCTACTTCCTGATCGTCGCTTGTTTTCCTGCAGGACAGAAAAATGTCGGATGTGTGTTGATGTCTCGCTGCAGCCTGGATCCTGACCGCCGGGACTGAAGAGGACAAACATCCGGGTGATAGCACCTCCAGCCTCCCTGTGGCGTCCACCGCGTTCACCTGACATCTTTTTGTTTGCAGAGACATGGTCGCCGGAGGAGGGGCGGGTAGCTAGCTCGGAGGATAACACCCCCCCCCCCCCCCCCCTTCCCTAACACCGCCCGGCTGTCGATTTCCCCCAACAAAACAAACCCGTCGTCTGATTGAAGACGATTGATTTGTCTCAGCCCTTCTTCTATTCACTGTAAGTGGTGGCTGCTTCGCGTTAGCTCGGATTTCTCAGAACCCGCAGCCGTCATCATGTCCAAGTACACCAGCTTCCCAGACCCGGCCGAGGACCACAACCCATTCCAGGTGGGTGCAGGGAAATCAAAGGCCCCCATCACGTTATCCCAGTGTCTCTAACATGTTGTGTGTGTGATGCGTGGAAGTCAGGGATGCTGGTGTAATAGCAGGCGTGTTGCTGCTCATGTGACTGTGTGTGTGTGTGGGGCCTGGGGGGGGTTTCTCTCCGGGCCTGGTTGTTGCTCCTGATCTGTCTATCTGTTGCTTTTATTTCATTCTACAGCAACATCACAACAAAAAAAAAGAGACCAATTGTTAAACCTTCATGTTCCAGTACTTGCTCATTGAATAGTATGTTTCTGCCACAGGACCCTGCAGTGACTCAACACAGCAGCAACACAGGATATGCCACACTGGACCTCTACAACCCATTTGACAACACGACCACTGGAGTGAGCAATTATGTTATTATGCTATAATATAATTATATGTGAGGTAATAACAAGGCAATCAAAAATAACCAGGGCTGAAGTTTTAATTCAATTTTTTTAGTGCCTGAGCAATATGGATTTCCAGCCCCATGTCGATATCAACATGAGGGAGTAAGAAATGTCCAATATAGACTGAGACATAGGCCGATGTATTTATAAAAGATGCCATTGATTCCTAAGATGTTGTTATTAAACCCTTATGACAAAGAAATGGATCTGAGGCTTGCTATTTAAACAGTTTAACCACAATCTTTTTTAAATGACTATAAACACAAATACACAAAACTCAAATTAAGAGAATAACCAATTTGTTTTTGTAGAATTCAAACACAAATGAATATTTTTTCTGCATTGTTTATTCTGTTATGGTATAATAATAATACAATGAAACTGAAATAATACATTTTAACATAAATAAGACAGATTGGCCCTGAAAGCAGAAGGCAGACACAACAGTGCTATAACATACATTACAGATTGGCACACTTCAGTTTTTATGTTATGGAATTTATTGATGTTGTTTCTAGGAAACAGCTTGAGTCTAAGTGGTGAACCGTCAAATTGGGGTTTGTTGCTAGGAAACAGCCTGAGTCTACTTCCTGTTGGTTTGTTAGTAAACACACCAGCCTCATGCCCACTCCCACAATCACCCACAGTTCTCTGACTTGTGGCCCCCGAGATGCAGGTTGGGTTTGCTAATATTTATCTTTTACAAAATATTTTCCAGCCTCCGCCACCGTACGAGGCCACTTCCCCCTCTGCTCCATCTGTGCCTGCGCAGACCCCACCCAGCAGGACAACGCCCACTGAGCCACGCAACTATGGCTCCTACACCTCCCAGGTAAACATGCTGCACCTGTTGTCACCTTCACGTCAGCACTTTCAGTGGCAGTAGGATGCTCCAAAATGGGATCTCACTTGAAATTTGCACAGAGTCCATTAAGGTTTGGCTCAAATAAAGTTTTTACATGAAGCTTCCTAATTTCATTCTTGTAGGTGACATCTTTAATGCTCTGTTACTTGTAGTAGGGGGCGCTATGGAGCCATATTTGCCACAACCAAAGCTGAGACCCATAAAATGTGTGCATTTTCACCAGGTCTGACACAAGAGCTTTTAAGAATGTTTAACCCTTGAAATAAGCAGTTTTAGGAGTTTCAGGAAAAATTTGAATGATAATAATTCCCTTGCACTGGTTGGTGCACGGCCCCAAATTAACCTTCTCAATTATACTTTGTGTAGCTTAATCAGTTGAATGATTTATTTATACTCAAAACCAAATTCTACCAGATTTTAATAATTGTGCCTACATTGAGTCATCTACACTTAACAGAAAACACTTGACGTTTGTACGCTTGGTAGCGTCTCCTCCGGGAATCTCTTAACCATCAGATACCTTTTACATAATCCTTTTCATTATTTATAAGACAAACCCGACCTCTGACACACAGTTCTGAAGCATCATTTCCCCCGTGTCTCACTGTGTTAAGACTGCGGTGAATGCCACCACGGCGGAGCTGCTGAGGAAGCAGGAGGAGCTGGAGAAGAAAGCCCGGGAGCTGGAGAGGAGGGAGCGGGAGCTGGAGTCGCACAGCCTGGGACCTGGAGCCTGTAAGATGGGGAGGATATGAGGGATTCAGAGTTGAAAACCATAGTTTAACATTTTAATTCTATATATAGAATTGGTAGTTTAAAAAAAGTCCATTCATTAGCATTTCTAAACATATAATAAATGTGTTATAACCCACTAAAATGTCATTGAAACAGTAATAAGGAAATTTAAAGTATTAGTCAACAGGTACAAATCTCATATTAAAGGCATATTTTCTATTTTAACCCCCGTGTTTTTAATATACTTTCCTTCATTATCTTTCCTCGCTCTCTTCTCCAGCCCGTCAGAATAACTGGCCCCCGCTGCCCTCATTCTGCCCCGTGGGCCCCTGCTTCTACCAGGACATCAACGTGGAGATCACCCAGCGTTTCCAGCGCACTGTCACCATTATGTACTACTTCTGGATGTGTGAGTTCATGTCCTCCTTTCTAAGCATTTACTTTCGGAACATTCGTTTCATTTCTAAGCGCTACAAATGACTTGTCGCAGCTCTCACAGGGGTTGGGTTGCGTTGGGAGTGTGTTTTCGTTTCCTGTCTGGAGTATGAGCATGTATGAGTATGAGTATGAGCCTGCGTGTTTGCACAAAGACTCTGACACATAGCTGCTAGACAGAGGACTGTAGCAGGAACCAGCTCATTGACCCACACACAGCCTCTGATAGGGATTGTTCTCCACACCCTGTCAGTATGCACACTGGGAATAAAGGCAAACTTATATCAGTCTGTTTCCAGATTGATGCTAATGTTCATAAGAGAAACTCTGGGTTCTGGTTTGACTTTGACCAATTCTGAAAACGATAGAGATAAAGTGAGACCACAGGAAGAGCAGACTATAATTAAAAAGCAAAACTTCCCAGGAATCAAAATGTAACGTTTTCTCTATTTCTCTATCACTGAAAGGCAGTGATGATGGACTGGTTACCTTCCATACGCATGACCTAACAGCTGGCTTATTAATCACATAGTCACATGATCTTAGCAACAATTCCCAGGATGTTGTTATCAAACTCTTATGACAAAGAAATGTAATTGGGGTTTGATATTTTCCAGCTAAACCGTATCTTTTTATAAGTAAAATAACAAAACAAAAGGAAAACACACTAACTTGAACATAACATAGAAAATAACCGTACCGATATGTCTGGACTCATTTTTATCGGCCAACCAATCAGTCGGTCAGGCTCAAACTAAGAGTGAGAAGTCAGAATGCACAACGGTTCACTGTTGCTCATCCACTTCTCTTCATTCTTCTGTTTAGTCTCCGCTTGCACGCTGCTCTTCAACCTGATCTCCTCCCTGGCCATGTTCTGCGTGGACCCCTCTGGCGGTGTGGGCCTGGGCCTCGCCATCCTGTGGGGGCTCCTCTTCACCCCCTGCTCCTTCGTCTGTTGGTACCGACCTATGTACAAAGCCTTCAGGTTTGTGGCTAAATCCTATCGAAACAGCCTGTGGGCCGAAAACCTTAACCTTTACTTGCCATTTAAAGTTTTTGGTTTCATTTTGACGTGTGCGTGTCAAGTATGTGTCACATGTCACTGTGTAGGGGATATTCTTCAAGGTTCACCTCAGTCCTTTCTTTAGAAGTATTAATACTGAGCCCTGATATGTGTCATTCACGTGATCGATGACACCATGTTTTACTAGGAGCTGAATTTGAGAGCCAAAGCAGCGGAAGTGGAACTTAACATCAGCAAAAGAGGCCCGTAAAGGGAAGAGCCAACACAGAGAATTTATTTCATGGCATCTCTTTTGCTTTAAACTTTGTTGTTGTCCAGATTTCATTTATCATTTCTCCAGTTTCTCATGCGAGCTTCTGCTTTTAAAGGTCCGTGTGGACATCTGCTTCAATTTCCTGTCTGTGTTCTCGCAGCTGGTCGGAAATGACAGCTTCCAATCTTTATCATTTTTTTTTTAGTAGGTGGACTTCAATGATCTCACGCAACTTTCCAACACAGAGTCTAATCAACTAGAACCAGTGAAGTTAAGCACCCTGTTGGATTGTTGTCGCTTCGTTTTACTGACTAATCATGTTTTTCCTCTCTCCCAGGAGTGACAGCTCCTTCAACTTCTTCGTCTTCTTCTTCATTTTCTTTGCCCAAGTGGTCACCTCCGTCATCATGACTATCGGCATCCCAGGATGGGGTTTCAGGTGGGACTCATATAAACTTTACATTGATGCAAGCCTCTTTCCAATTCATGTTTTTAACGTTTAAACCTGTGTGAAGACAATCTGCATCCAGTTGCCTTGTCCTGTGAAGAAATTTGAATTCAGATTTCCCAGTGGCAGTTTGGCACTTTTTCTTTCATCCTGCAGCTAATAATTTTATGTGTGTATAACTAAGTACTCACTGTCCTTACTTGACCTGACAGTGCTGACAGAACAGAGATAACGAGAGTATAATTAATACTGAGCGTGAGTCACATTGTCTGGATAATTCATTCACATCTAGACTGTCCATTATTTCCTGGTGCAAAAGAGGATATTAACTGACTTCCCTGGCTGTTCTTCTGTTGTTCTCTCTTCTTCTTCTTCTTCTTCTTTCTCTCGTGTCTTTCTCTCAGCGGGTGGATCGTGAGTCTGGCTGCTCTGAATACCAGCGTCCCCGTCGGAGTGATCATGATGATAAATGCCATCTGCTTTACTGCCCAAGCCGCCATGGGGGTTGTCATGCTGAAGAAGGTGAATAAAACAGTTGAGCTGGAGGGAAAATTCAAAGGTTGTGACTCACATGAAGGGGCCATCTTTGACAAGGCATCAGTCACACTATCCCTGCATGGACTGATTAACAGGATATTTAGAGTAGTACCATAAAAAACAGTGTCTCCACAGTGTCTAATGTCTTTTAATGCATTTACACGAATGTTATTATTAGGTTTAATCATAGATTTTATATAAAGACGGATGACGCATTTACGCTACATCTCGTTGTACAGAAATTAAGATAAAATAGCCAGAGATTGTGCAGTAGTGATCGTGGTGTCGAGCTGCTGTATCGAGGTCCCTCTGATGTACGAGCGCAGACGATTTTTATTACTCGTCAATCATTAAATTACACCCTCACATACAATTAACACTTCACATATATCAAGGTGATGAGAACTAGCTAAAATCACAGAAACCATCTTTGAGAAAAAAATGTATGTGTCTGTATGTCTAATCTGCCAACATGGAGGAGGTAGGGTTTATGACCTATACTACAGCCAGCCACCAGGGGGCAGTCAAGATGATTTGGTTTCTCTTTTGGGGAGCTGTCAATTTTATTTACAGTATATTGTTTAGATCTTCGACTTAAGCAGATCGTGAGAAACCTGATTAGTTTTCAATAAACGAGAGTGAAAACTGTAGATGCACTTTCTACCTGCTCCGTGTAAACACCCCGCGCTCGCCTTGTCCAGGTGGTCCACCCACCATCAAGCCGTCCCTAGATAACAAACAGTCTGAAGAATGGCCTCGATATCAGGTTCTGCGTATCATTTTCACCCTCACAATGTGCGTGATGTGATGATGAATTGCTGCGTGTATCGGGTGTCAGCGTTCTCTGCTCCTTCCCCGCTCCAGGTCCACAGTCTGTACAGGCAGACCGATGCCAGCTTCCAAAAGGCCCAGGCTGAGTTCGCCACCGGAGTCATGTCCAATCAGGCTGTACGCCAGGCCGCCACCAGCGCTGCCACCAATGCCGCCCAGGGGGCCTTCACCGCGCCTCGGTAGAGAGGCACAAGAGGGGCCAGGAGGGTGAGAAGATGGAGGAACAGTTCAGTATTAATTTCCCCACAGATGATTAGAATTTGATTGGGGGGAGGCTGTGTCTTTACAATTACCCCGGGACACCTAAACTTTAGGGCACTTGCATGAGACAGAGGTGGGGTTGTCTAACTTCAAAATACAGTCATTTAAATGTACAGGACAAGTTAGCTATATTGCCAAAACATGAGTCAGCATATCACACATGTTGATCGAAAGAAATAGAAAAATTATGTGAAAACGATAAGATGTCGATGCTGTAAGAAACCTGTATCACTGAATGCTTTTTATATGAAGACGACGAGCTGTGTGTGCCAAGTGGGATAGTACTAACGTGCATATGTCCAAAATCTAAATGGCCTGGATGTACATTGTGTTTACGAGGAGTCATGTTTCACGACAGATGTGAGAGTTGGAGCTGAACACTGAAACGCTGCCAGTCTAACACGTGATCCATATCTGAGCGGATCAGCTTCGGCCATCCCTACTTTCTGTTGCTTCACTGTAAAACTAACACTTTGTTTTTGTTGTTGTTGTTCCAATTGAGAATGCCTATTTGCCGTGTTTGCCAAAACCTCTCATACTATCAGGTTATGAATATGCGTTGTTTTTGGTTACATTATACTGTACCTGTCACTGGTCTGTTTGTGCAACTTGTGGTTCTTATGATTATTATAATTCACTGTCTTGGTTTAATAAAAAAATTAATTGTCTTGCTTATACAGTCAACTGCGGTTATTGCTGTCTTATGTTATTGATCATGCAAATCACAAGGTTTGCTAATTAGCTGCTCTCGGGCTTTCAATTGCATCTTCATCAGCAGATGGAGCCACCCAGTTGCCATGGAAACAGTTGCTATGAAAACAGTATAAACTCGCATCTCGAGTTTATACTGTTTAAAAACAGACAACAGACAACATTGAAAACCGAGTTGAATTTAAGTGTATTTTAATATTGTATTTATATAGTAATTGATACAGGTGAAGATAGTCACTGCAGGGAGGGGCAATAAATCTAAAAATAAATAGCTCAATGTCATCTTCATCAATAAGAATGTAACTGAAGTCCAGTATATGTTGATTTAATGTGTTGTGCAAACAGTGACGAGGTTTAACACAACTTCAGATTTGTAAAATGTTGCCTTTTAATAAGTGTTTCAAAAGTGTCCACTAACCAGAGGGTCAGTGGTTTGATCCCAGTCCGCGTGCCAAAGTGTCCTTGAGCAAGGTACTGAACACAAAACTGCCCCCGATGACTGTGCTGGCAGCGTTTGAGGGTTTTGAGTCGTAGTTTTTAAGTGCTACAGACTGTTACTTAGAAGCAAAAATCTGTATTTAAACTTAAAACAATACCCAAATAATAATGTTAAAATATATTGATAAATATTGATATTTACTCATGAAGATTTTTATCTTGATATAATTTTTGGCTGTACTGCAATTGGGTTGCTAGGAAACCACTTGGGTTAACTTTCTGCGCTGTAAAACCAACCCACTGAAAAATAAGCTTAGATTTAAGGCTGTGACTCAGGCACCATGTTCACTAAAATAGAGTCTTTGAAGAGCGATGACTCCCCTTAAAGATGTTTAAACTCTGGCGACACCCAACAGTCTTCAGAGGAGCTGCAGCCTGATGTCACCATGACATCTTGTTGCTTCTTATACAAACTCTGAGCTTCTTTTTGCAACTTCATATTTTTTGTAGCATTGACCAAAGGAAATATCATCATTAACCAGATAACAGGTAAATAATTTGGGTGGAAAAATGATCAAAATAAAAAATCTTGCATTTCTAATCTGTATTTATAAGCACGTTAAAGTGAGGGTTGTGTTTCATGCTTGTTATTAGAGTGATAAGTGTGTTTCCGGTGCTCTGACACCACTCGTCCCGGGCACCAGACCCTCCTGCCCTGCTCTGACCCGTGGGACAGACCACTGAGACTTTTATGGGCTTCCACTGGGACGTCGGGCTCTGCGCTGCACCGTGAAGATGGCGGAGGCTGCGGAGGCACCACAACACCGGTTTTTCTGTCACTGCTGTAAATGTGAAACTAACCCAAAACTCCCGGTGAGTCACCTTCTGGAGAGTTTTGTGTTTTTTTATTCCACACTTGCCGAACCTGGGAATCCTCCACGCGCACACGGACGGAGGGATTACGAATTGTTAGATCACTTTGTTTTTTTAACGCGCAAAGATTGATTTCTTTAAATAACTATTGGCTGTAAAGTGACAGTTATTATCTCCACGACAGAACACGTGTGATGGCACGATGGTGGTTTTTATTCGCGCTCTGTATGAACCAGGATCTTACATTCGAGAGAGCAGGGGGAGTCAAATCTGGCGACTCACGTTGCCATTTTTAGAAACACCACTGTGTCCAGTTGGCTTCTGTCAACTGCGTGTCAGGGACGTCACAGGGGCAGGTCATGTGTCCCCACATGTAGCAGCAGCATGTAGAGCTCCATGCACCACATGAGCAGTTTAATATCCACAGTGGAGCCTCCTCCGTTTAGTCTCAGTGACAGTTTGACTTGTATTTATTCTGCTGGACGTGCGTAAAGGAGCGCCCTTGTAGCTTTTACGCATGGCACCTTTACGCACTGGCATTGTTATGATGGACCAGATGCTAAACAGAGAGAGAGCTGTGTTTAATGTGCAACAAATGGACACAAATATCTGGACACCACTGCTCACTCTCTGTAAGCAATAGTATTATGAGTTTTGCATTTTATTTATTTTTACCCAACAATATATTGATTAACATTTGGGTCACTTTCCATTTTACAGTAAAATGCTGCCAATGCACCAGTAAACCAGTTTTATAATTTCTATTTTCCACAACAATATAAAGTTCTAAAAGTTGCATCAAGTACTAAAAATGTAGGACATTTTATTGTTTTACCTCTGTTCTTTTGCAAAAGTAATATTTTGAATTCAGATATTGGGGATGACAATAAACAGGTTCCCAGCCAGAATAAAATGTGGACATTGCAACTACGTGCCTCACCTCCAGGTCACAGGGATGGTTTGCCCCATATGCACCTTAGTTCTAAATCGTAACGCTACAGCTGCATACAATAACAGTGAGGATAGAAGTGTGCTTCTGGTTTTGTGGCAGTCCCTGTCACATGATTAGGATACAAACCATCTAACCACAATGTGCCCAGTTATATTCTCAATGGGATCCTTTTTGCATGTTATACCCCTTGATCCTTTCACTTGTTTCCTGTCTGTTTTTATGCAAAATGGCAAAAAAACCTCAACATGACTGTCACCCTGTGCGTAAACCGAGATCCGGAAAGTAATATCTTTGTGAGTTTGGTGTGGAAGAACTGGACTGGCCTGCACAGATCCCAGAGCTCAGCCTCAGCTAACACTGGAACAGTGAACGTATCCCCCATCAGTGGCGACCTCACTAATGCCCCTGTGGCTGAATGAGTTCTGATCTCTGCAGCCAGGTTCTGAAATCTATTGAAAGCATTCCCTGAAGAACTGAGATGGAAACATCAGTGTCCATAATTTTGGAATGAGATGAGAAATTTGAGAGTGTAATGCATATTTATTTTCCTTCTCAAAGGATCTTGTCTGTCCCAGATGTGACTCTGGCTTCATTGAGGAGGTGACAGAAGACTCCAGGTACACTTTAGTTTAACTTTTCCCAAAAGTTGGGAATCATTCCTCTCTGGTTTATTAAACAAACCACAGTTCTAAAGGTTACCGAGGAGCCAGGTCTAATACTTTTGAAAACATCAGCTTTTCTCACTTTATAAAGGCCCTTCAAAGTTTTGTTTTTCATTTTACAACCCTGATATGAAGTTGACTTTTATTTTTGCTGTCCAGTCTCCTGCAGGACAGCACGTCCGCAGCCAGTGAAGACTCAAACTCGTTGTTCTCAGAGGTATGTCCTTACAGATGGTGTTTTATTAAGAGCACTCCTCTTTCTCGCAGGCTTTGTTTGACACATTGCTTCTCTGGTCTCTCTCCAAGTTATGGCAGCTGCTGTTTATGGAACGCTCTGCTCTGCTGTCGCATCCGCCCTCCTCAGAGTCCCACCCAGATGACAGCGAGCAGGTATCTGCAGGTCAGAGCCGTCCGTCTCTGGTGTCACCAGCTGCCTCCGCCGCCGCCGCCGCCGAGGCCCAAGAACCAGAGTCTCCCTCCCAGCCCGAACAAGAGAGGTCGTCCAGGCCGGAGCAATGGCCTGCAGTGGAAGGGTGTGTGGACATGGTACACAGCAACATCACCAGTGTGTGCTGAGCTCTGAGAGTATAAAGATCCTTTAGTAGATATTTATTTCTATTTATTTAACATCAACTTCAAAAGGTGACTAGCCCTTTAGATTACAACCTGCAAGTTACTGTCTATATATTCATGGAGTACATGGGGGATATCAGGAGGAAATCTCACGGGGCTCACACCTACTCTGGGAAGAATGTGTAAGAAGAAGGTAGAGGAAGAGCGATGTAGGTCTAACAACCTAAGAGGAACTTCAATTCCCTATTTCCTCATATTTGACAGTAAAAGAGGAAAATGGGTACATTTGAGATACAATAAGTAATTTAAAATTAGTTGAAATTACTATGTAATTGGGTTGTAAAAGTATATTAGGTTCATCATTTTGACACATTATTAATATAGTGTGCTTATTATTCTTGTTGGGGAACAAATACTTCAATAAGCCTGTGAAGAAGAGTGGACCTTTATAGTTAAAGCTATAAAATACTGATATATCTGTTTTTTAAATGACGATAAAATAATTATGAAGTTTTAAGATCCAATGTCTGGTCCATCTGATCATCAGGGTTGATGTCAGAGAAGAATTTTGATAGTGTTTATTTCCCGTTACAACCACAGATCACAAATAATTTATACTCATAAACAACATATACAGAAAAAGGGATAGTGTAGTTTGTTATTCAGGACTCACACATCACAGGTCGGTCTTATCTTTGACTCATGCATGTTTTATAAGAAGTGATTCCAGTCGAGGTAATGGCTGTTTCCTTATAGCAGCAGAACACTGACCATCACAGCACAGTTATTACTAAGTACTCTGGAATGTGGGGCCTTCAATTGACCAGTGACTGGAAGAGACCTTCACCCACTCATTTTTGAGTAATTTCCTTATCTGACACACATATGGTTTCCACAGCTGTTCAATAAAACTGCCATAATGTATAAAAACCTCTGTAATCATTTGATATCAAAACTGAAAATCCTTATGACTCAACAGATCAGTTGCGTGCAGAATGAATGAGTATAAACTGTCACTGTTGAAGTCTGTGTTTCTAAATCACACACACTAAGACAGGTTTGCTCTCTTGTTTTTCTTTTTACCTTTCAAGGATCGTGCAGCAGTTCTTGGCCGACCTCTTCGCCAGCAACGGGAACCCCGGTGCCGCACCAGCTGCATTGTAAATCGCTTTTTTGGAATTTCGATTCACATCATTTACTTTTGATTTCGTGTAATTTGATGTGACACCCCCAACCCCCTTTCGCTCCCCCACTTTCTCTGTGTTTGTCCTTAAGATCCAGCATGCTACAGTTGCACTCAAACCCTGGAGACTATGCGTGGGGTCAGGGAGGTCTGGACGCTGTCATCACGGAGGTCAGTGATGTCCGAGTGGTGAGGTTGAAAAACTGCAGCTACATTATTGATCGTAATGTTTTATGTCTTGACCCCCACATCTTTCTTTGTCTTCATCCCCAAGAACTCAAGATATAAAGTGTTTAAGTGTTGTCTTTCTCTGTCCCCCGTCCATCTACCATTTCATCCACTTTATCCATTTCTTCTCGCGCTCCCACAGTTGTTAGGACAGCTGGAGAGCACCGGTCCACCTCCTGCTGAAAAGGAGATGATCTCGTCCCTGCCGAAAGTTTGCGTCTCCCAGGAGCAGATAGGTGGGAATCCCAACATCACTGTATGCTGAGGCGTGTGATTAGAACAATACAGTTCATATGAGGAGAGAATCTGAGATGTGGCTACTTTACATTATGATCAGACTGTTTCCTCTATCGCTCCCCTTCCGCCTCCTATCTCTACTTCTCCAATAATTAATTTCCTCCTTTTATCTTTCCACTCTCCCTTCTTATCTAACCCTCCCTCTTATAGTTCTCCTTCTTTTCACCCCCATCTTCCCTTTCTTCCTCATATCTCTCCTTCGCCTCCACTAATCGTTCCTTTCCTTTCATTCCCTCCCTCTATCTTTCCATCCCTCCTCTTATCTTACCTTCCCTCTCCTATCTTTCCTTCTCTTCTCTCCTTTCTTTCGCCAGTCTCTCCTTCTAACCTCCTATCTTCCCTTCCATTCTCAGACCTTCTCTGTCTGTCCTCTTATCGCTCCTTACCTTCTCCAACCTTTCATTTCCTCATTCTATCTTTCTCCATCCCCATCTTGCCTTACCCTACCTCTTCTACCCATCCATCTCATCTCCCCTTTCATTCACCTATCCCTCCTTCTTTCCTCCTATCTTCCATTTTTCACATCTCTCCTTTTCTCCTCTTATCTTTCCTTTCCTCCTATCAATCCATCCTCCATCTTATCTTACCATTGTCTTCTATCCTTCCTTTTCTTCATCTATCTCTTCTTCCCTCCATCTTTCATATCCCACCCTAATCATAAGAAAGTATCACTCACAGACTTGCTTTGTGCATCTGCTTGATCCGTGAAGTTTACTTTCTGTTAATCTTTTTCTTATTTTTCCTCTCAGACTGCAGACTGGAGTGTCCAGTTTGCAGGGAGGAGTATTCACTAGGGGAATCTGTCAGGAAGCTTCCCTGCCTCCATTACTTCCACGGTCATTGTATAGTGCCTTGGCTGGAGCTGGTAAGGACAAGGAGTGCTTGTGGTTAGTTGGTTGAAGGGCTTGAAGGTCTGTTTAGAGTATTTGCCCACATCCTGACTTCAGGGATTAGAATATCAACCCAAAGATGAACTGTTCTGACATTTTTTCCCTTCAGATGCGTGACCATGTTCTCTCTCCTCTCCCAGCATGACACCTGCCCGGTGTGCCGCAAAAGCCTGGATGGCGTCGACAACAGCCTCCCGCCCACGGCAGAGCCCCCGGAAGACCACTCCGTCAGGACAGAGCAACCAGAGAGGCAGGTGATCTGAAAAAACGGGACAAAACATCTCTGCCTCCTCTGCTGTTTTCAAAGAGACACGCTGCTTACCTCAAACCTGTCCCTCCGACACCAACTCCAAAATAATTTTAAAAAGTTGCCGCTTCAGCTCTCACTTGATTCATGCCTCCCCGCTAAGGATTTTTATATTTTCCACACCAACATCTTTTAAGACACACTGCACACAGAAAGGACGCGGCAGTTTGCAGAGAAGATGTGGAGGTGATGTGTCCTTCTCGCTACACTGGCCTCCTAAGTGTTTTTCTGAATGACTGACTTTGATTTCATGAACTAATCACCACTGAGCTGCCGGTGGTTGTTAAAATGATGGGGGATTCACAGAGTTATGAAGTAACGTTTTTGCATTTTAAGGCTCTCCGTAAGACAGTTTGGTAATTCAGCATTTTATCGACCTTTTTTCCACTCGGTCTGATTCAGAATTGATCTCATCTATACACGAAGCTGTTATTAAAGTCTAACCCTGTTACCCTCAACCTCTGCTCCGTCTGTCTGTTTGTTGATTGTCTGTTGAGGTCATTCACTGTCCCTCAGGTTGTGGCATGTTGATGCAGTATATGATATGAAATGATAAGATAAGATATGATATGAGAAGCTATGCCCCGTCTCCTTATATCATTTTCATTTTAAGACGCCATTCAGTCTATTGAAATTTAGTAGGCCTGTTACATAATTGGTAAAAGTAAGTGTTCCTTGTTTCATTGAATGATTTACAGTGTAGGAGGAAGTACATCTCTGTCTCAACCTGTGGAACAGCGACCACATGTTCTGTTTACTTTTGGCGGCCATAATTCCTGTCTACCTTGTTTATAATAGCTGGCTATGATGCAGAATAGAGCAGCAGACAATAGAAACAAAATGGAAACATGTCAGTTGAGCGAATAGATGACAGAAAATCAATCATCACCTATTTAGATAATCAAGTTGAACTTATACTGTTTGTTTTTTTAATCAAACATGAGGATTTACTGTTTTATAATATTGTAAATTGAATTCTTTGGGAGGTTTTGGACTGTTGGTCAAACTGAGTGATAAAAAATGAATAGATTAATCATCAATGAAAACAAACAACGCTCTAAAATGAATTATATAAAATACGATGCTGAGAACTTCACGTTTTTAAAGTTTGTTCTTAAAACCACAAACAGATGTCCTTAGAAACATTGTAAATCTCCTTCCAATCAAGATCCACCGTAACATTCCTGTGCAAAAAATGTATTTATGCACTGTTTATAGAAGCTTTAATAAGTCTGAGTAAATAAGTTATATATCTTTAGTGCAAGATTCCCTCTTTGGACTGCTCATGTGCAATAAAGGGCAAGGAAATTAGCAGATTTTGCACCAAAATGACAAACTTTGGAGTAAAACTAACTTATTTGGACAAACTTTGAATAATGTCCGTGCAGAAAACAAGGATGGAACATGTGCATTAGGCAGGGATCTCTCTCATGGTCCCATTTGTTTGTTTGTTTGTTTGTCTGAAAAGTGCTTTAACACAGACTGGTATCTCTACTTTAATGTTGATGGTTTGATTGACTGGTTAATGGCCTCATCCCCGAGTCCCAACACAGGAACCACATCCTGATGGAGCGGGATGTTTTATTCATGGGGCTCCCGGTGCCTTCTCCCCTCGCAGCGCCGCGTCACGTCGTGTTGACACCGCGGGGATTTGACAGTGGACCGTGGACCGGTGGGGCTCGAACACACCTCCTCCTCCTCCTCCTGCAGCCGAACGTCCTGAAAACACACAAATAATGAAAGTCAGGCGTGGGTTTCTTTAAATGAGCGCAGGAGCCAGCGCACACAACCGACATTTGCTCTCCTCTCCTCTCCTCCCCTCCGCCCTCCTCGGTCCGTCCTCCTCCCTCCCTCCCTCCCTCCCTCCCTGGGAGCGAGAATGCCCGTGTTGTACTGACACTGTACGAGCGATACGGGCTGAGCAGACATGGAGGCCCGACTAACGAGGGAGGCCCGTGCCGACACGTCCCGGCCCAGCTAACGGCGACCCGGGAGCGGATTTTCGCAGCGCCGGCGGGAGACACCACGGACACCAGTCGCTGTAAGGACCGGGGATTTTCAGCTTTTCCAGAAGGAATTACCGGGGGGAGATCCATTTCGGGTCTCTGTTGATTCAACGCAGCCGCCATTTTGTTGACAGTTAGTGTTTTTTTTTTTTTATAATAACCTACACGGCGCTGCATCTGTCACTTTACACCGCTGGAATATATCCCACCGCCTTTTTTTTTTTTTAAACCTCACGGGCGTGTTTCCCTCGGCGGAATTGTGCGTTTGTCCTGTTTTTTCAAACCCGACATTTGGAGATAATAATTTTTTTTTCCGGTGGGGGGGGGTGGTTAGCTGACTTTTAAGCTAGTGCATCGTTAGCCGCCGTAGCCGAGATGTGGTAACACGAGTGCCCCTGCGAGAGTGTGACGGAGGTGTGGGATCGCGGGCATCACTTGTCCCGGGTCGAGGCTTCACGCATTCACCCGCTTTCTAGTGTCTGCCTCTCGCGTGTAAGCCCACCGCTGGAGCTGTGCACGGCGGAATTAGCCCAAATCGCCCTCCTGGCAGATGCTAGTTAGCCGCTGCCGTTGATGCACAAATGTAGCACAGCCTGTCTATTATTGGACGGATGGAGGCTGCTAGCTTGTTACCAAATAAACACAAACCTCTCGCAGTGCACGGGGGGGGCATTAAGAAGCGCCCTCCATGCTTATGTCAACGCACCTGGGGCTTGTTGTTAGCTTAAAATGCTACGAAACGGCATTTGTGGGGCTGCTGCCTGACACGCCGTGGTAACTTTGTGTTTTGGAGGTGGCAAGGTTAATCTGATTTCCCCCGAGCCGCGTGCATTGATTTCTGATTGAGATTTGTGGCCCCTGGTCACTGCGATCGCCTCGTTATAACCCATTTGGCAGGTCTGGAAACAGCACAAACATTTGTTATGCAATTGCAGCTCGGATACGAAGGAGGAGGAGGAGGAGGGGGGTGTAGTACTTCCAGGCAGCTGAAGTGTGGTTAGATTAGATTTAGATTTGTATCAGCTGTAATCAAAACACATTTTTGACATTTTGCATGTTTCTTTTGGCAATGCAGCACTTGGAAGATTAAATATGTGGCCACCACGTTGATACACACGAAGGGAGGACACAGAGCTAAATAATGTGAACACCGTTTCTGGACAATCACAGAGGTGAGTGTATTTAATATTAATACGATGTATGTTTCTATAGCTACATTTATTTATTCCTGATCCAACAGTGTAGATCCACTGAATGAGATCGAGCCCTGCTTCTGTTTTTTGCAGAGTTTAATTAATCGGATGTTGACACATGAGCAGATGTTTGCAAAACACATTTCTCCACCGCTGCATGCAGTGTCAACCTAATGGCTGTCAAGCTCGTCTCCGAGGCTGGGTCTATTTCCAGTAATTATGAGTCTGACTAAACACTGGTGGATTTGCTGAGGCACTTGCAGTAAAGCAGAAAATGACTGGGATCCGTCCTCATTATCATGAGTTATGACAGTGTTGACTGTACAGGAAACCCCCCGAAAGCAGATAACGTTATTCGGTGGCAACCACGTTTTTTTGCACGACACGTGGGGAAGCGTGGCTAAATTAACATGTTTTACCTCTGCACTTAAATGCATTTAATAACACAGCCTGCAGAGGAAGCCCGTGTTTGCATGGTGCTGGTGCTGACTGACACCTGTCATTCCCACCCGAGATTTATTGAAGCCTCTGCCGCGGTTTCCTTTATCTTCCACATCACACCCGCCTCTTCCATTCAAGTGTTTGAACGCTGCTGCTGTTAGATGATACAAACCAATCGTAGTAGTAAAGGAATTTGCCTGCCCCCCTCTCCCCAGCCACACGGCTCTGTGTTAGTACCAGTGGTGTAAAAGCCCCGCAAATGACACCGCGCTCCGAGGTCAGACGCCAGCCCTCATGTGAATGATGTGGGGGTGGGTGGGTTGGATACTATTGCTATGGCCAAAGGGAAATCAGCAGTTATGAACAACGTGTGCAAAAGTGAGGAGGGAGGGAGCAAGGGGAGGAAAGAAATGGGAGGGGGCGCGGGAAGTTGTTTACTACGTTCCTGCCTGCCCTGAATCTTTCTAGATTCTTGACCAGGTATTGATCGTTGATTCTTTGTTCGTCACATTCATATTTATCATAATCGGACGTTTGTTCTTGTGTTATATACGATTATGTCAACTGTAACTCTCTGGCAGTGGCTCTGAAAGTAAAAGCAAACAACAGACAGACATGAGTAGTGTTGTTATTCTGTTGTGTTGCAGGTTGACTCAAAAAGCCCAGACTATAATGTAGTCCTACTGCTTTGTAAATAAAAAAGTACCTCGATGCCAAATGTGACAATGATGCGTTTTGGTCTTACGGCTTATTAATCAAAAGTATCAGATCATTTACAGGAGAGCAAGTGCCAGTAAACCACCCGACTTGGCCGGTCAGAGGTGAGAGGAATGTTTTGACTCTCCAGAAGGCTTTTCTCCTCTAGCCTCTTACTGAGTTTGGTACTACACTGGCTTATTTTTGGCACGGTTGCTATCAGGCAGCGGAAGCAGCTAGTATCACTCCAAGCGTTAACTATAAAAGAACGGGGAGAACATTTGTCACTCTGCGTAAAAAAGAAAAAAAGGACATGGGGAATGGAGTTTGGGGGTGGGTGAAATGTGTTTTTGGTTAAAGTAGGAACACAGCGACTTTAGATTGTTAGTACTGCTTTTCCAAGTTAGCGAAATAGAGGTGGAAAAGCTTTAGGAAAGCGGTGAAAGAATACAGAGATTGATGGAGTGTTAAAGAAAGGAGGGAGGTGTGATTTGAGTGTGGTATGTGTAGTGAGGGGGAGTCTGCAGTTTTGAGGCGAAATGGAGTGAGTAATTGAAGCAAACACAGAAAGAGGGCGTGGGGGAAGTACAGGCCAGACTCTAAAAATTGGGCTGCGCGTACTTTGTGGTTCAACAAAAAATAATCTTCACTACTGTTTTCCACAGTCATAACCCAAAACAAACACGGTGTAAGATGCTGTGTTGGTTATATTCTGTTTTTTATTTCTCTTTCTGTGCCTTAATGATGACGACTTGTATGACTTTCCTGAGGCTCCATTAAGTGGCTCCTTTAGTGCTCTCTACTAATGTAGGGCGCAGAGAAACCGCCGGCACATTGACGCTCTATCACTCACTCTCATTTGCTGCTGGCGAAGGCTGGGAAAGGCGGCCGGATCCTCTGTCTAGTCCCAGAGGGCCCAATGTGCTGAGGTCACAGTTCTGAATTGCCTCCAAATGACTCCACACAGAGAAAGCACCTGCTTGGGGGCGAATCCGCATTAAATCACTCAGTGGCCATGGGGAGCTGTAGACAACTTCATTGAATTGGGCTGTGCTCTAAGGAGCACAATTAAGAAACATGCTGCACTCTGCTGCTGCTCTGCAAACATAGGGTATGAGCAGCATAACACAATAACAATCATGTTTTCACTTCAACTAATGAAGGAACTTGAGGGATTGCTCATTTGACATCTTATCTCGCGACATCTTAGAAGGATGTGACAACACTGTGGGATTAACTATTGACTATGGATGTGTTGGGTTTTGTAGTTCTCACATTGACTACCTAAAGTCCTTGAGCCTAAGGTTACCTTTCTAAGGTAGACGATCCTTGGCTGTGTAAATAGGTCACAGATTGTTATAGGCTGTGAGGACGAACAAACCATAAAAAGTCACCCAGACAGGATGAAGGACAGCCTCTAACCAAATAGATGATAAAAAATTGTTGCCCTCCATCTGCTTTGCACCATCATTCATTGAAAGACATTTTATACTTCTCGGTTGTAGGGCACTGTTTAAAACTGTCAGTGTTTGGTTGATGTGCTGTGTTGCAGTGACTGATGGAATTTTATTTTTTGTCCTCTCCATCCTTGCTCTCCTTCCCTCCCCCTTCTCTACCTAATTTTCTTCCAACAGTTGAAGGACGGAGAAAGAGGGCTGGACAGCCGAGGAAGGGAGAGAAGCCGCCTCAAATCAAGGAGAGCTTCACCCTCACCGTTATCCCCCCTCCCCCCTTTCCCCCTTCACCCCCATCCCATCCCATCCCCTGAGAAAAACTCTACCTGGTAACCACAACATCCCCTCCCTAGTCAACTTGTACACCCCCTAAAGTTCTGATGGATCAGAAGATGCAGGGGGGAACTGCAACTCCTCCCCCTCTTAACTCAGGTGCTCCCACGGGGGAGCGAGAGAAGGATGGAGGAGGTGGAAAGAAAGAAGAAGAGGAGGAAAAGAAGAGGGACAGAGAGAAGGAGGGAGCTGCCACTGGCTCAGCTGGTACTGGAGGGGAAGGTGCAGGTGGTCCAGGAGGTGGCGACCAGTCACATTTCTCCATCAAAGAGAGCAGCCTGTCCGAGGGTAATGTCAAACTTAAGATTGGCCTTCAAGCAAAACGCATGAAGAAGCCACCTAAAATCCTGGAGAATTATGTGTGCCGTCCAGCCTTCAGGGCCACTGTGAGGCATACAGGGCGTGGAGGCGGTGCCCGTGGAAACCGTGCAGGGGCTACAGGTGATGGGCCAGGCACTCAAAACCAGTGTCCTTCAAATGGCAGGGAAAAAGAGAAGGAGAAGAGTCCCAGTGTCAACAGACCACCCCCATCATCTTTATCAACCCCCTCTTCTAAAGCTCCTACTCCACCTCCTCCTGCTCCTCCTCCTGCTGTCACCACCACCCTGTCACCCTCCCAAGTAAATGGGAGTGCTCCAGCAAAAAGGGTAAGGAGGGAAAACATAATCAATTTATGTACTTTGACTCAATGTTGGATTCATGCTTTGTCAAAAGCAAGCATTTAAGATTGACAGCCTGCATGTTCACCAAAGCGTTATATTTGTTTTGTGTATATACACTACATGTTTATTTACCTCAGTTTCTTTAGCTGTTATCAGTCACTCACTGGTAAGGCAGTGGCCCGCAACACGGTTACTGAAGTAATCACCATGTTATTGCACAGATAAAGAGCAGAACATAAATTGTTCTTTAGTATTCTTTGTGTTCTCTGTTAGCCTGTCTCTATTCATCAAGTACCGCCTCCTCCGGTCTCCCTCCGTCTGTGCCGCCTATCCTCTGTCTCTGCCTGGCCATGTCCTCTCCACCCCCTCCCCTGCTTGACCCTTCTCTCTAGCTCTCCCCCTCTGTCCCCAGTCTGACCCTGATTAAATGTTATTGAGTTGAGTGTAACAACCCCCCCCCCCCCCCTGGATATGCCCAGAAAACAGCTTTGGACAGAAAAATCTCAACAATGAATTGAAATTTTAGAAAGGGGTAAAAAACCTATTGTTTATTGATAGTTTATACTTGCAGCTGAGAGTGTCTCTGGCCGGATGTGTTAGCACCACCCTCTCTAATGTGTCATTAGATATTAGCTTTGACAGCTCATGACTTGAGTGTGTTTAGAGTCTTTTTAGATACATCCGTCTAATAAGTGTATTTCTAAATACAAAAGTTATTCATCAGTTACCATTTATTAGTTAATAAGTTAATTATTCACTTGCTATCTTGTTGTCTTTTTTTCCAGGGTTCACCAAAGATAGATAGCAAGGCTGACACAAAGCCAGACTCAAAAGCAGCAGCCACCACATCTGAGAGACCCCTCAACCTTCACCGCGCTCCTCCAGACAGTAAAACGCATTCCTCTTCGAAGAAAGCACCGAATCCACAACTCAACCCCAGGACATCCTCACCTTCTCCACCACTACCTGCATCAAAAGAACCCAGTTTTGAAGGTGCAAAACTGCCCCAATATGCCTACAGTACTGAAAGTCAGAGAGACAAGGACAAGAATCTCCAAAGCTGGGGAGCACCCACAGTCACTGAGAAATTAGCTCAACTCATAGCGACATGTCCACCAACAAAGACCCCAAAGCCAGCCAAACCCACAAAGACTGACTCCACTCCTCCTCTCCCAAACTCAGGCTTCATGGCCCCCACAGCCAAACAGCGAGACAGGGCTATGGCCAATAGGAACACGTACTCAAGAATGGTCCACCTTTCTCCACCACCTCCCGTATCACGACCACCTGGTCGGCCCTATGGTTCTAGGAACAAAGACAGTGTTATGGAAAATTCACCGCTGAGAAAGGAGGACACAGATGGGGCTGGGAAAGCAAGTAGCAACAGCGGTAACCACATCAGCAACAGCATGAGCAGCAGCAACAGCAGTAGTCGCAGCAGCAGCCCAGCACTCACGTATGGCAATAATCGCCTGTCAGCCATTTCAAAAGACAGTATCAATGACAACAGCAACAGTAGCATTTCTAAGGCCCAGTCGCGTCCTGCTCACTGCCAACCCCACGCAGCATCCTTGCCATCCTGTCCTATTTCATCCTCTTCCACCACCTCAGCCGAGCAGAGGACAGTGAGTGCAGTGAGTCACCTGGGATCCCCGGTTCCCTCGCAAGGACACCATGCGCGTGAGAGTCCTGCACTAGCAGAGGAAAGCAGTGCAAGTGAACTGGAGCAGGACAGGGACAGCCCCAGAGACTTAACCAAGTGCCCTCCCCAAACAGGAACAGGAAAGCCAGAAGGGAAGGACAAGGGGGGTAATAATCAGTCACTGCGGGTTGAGAGGGGGAAGAGCTCTAGTCCAAGTAAGCGCAGTCCCAACCGGGATGGTAGTCGACCCGGCCGGACTATCAGTCTCCCTGAGCCTGTGAGACAAAGGGCACCTTCTCCATTAGATCCAGATGGTGATGAAGGTCCACAGACGCCGCTTAGAGACGACTCTCCTGATTCCTCCATAGACTCTCCTGCAGAGCAGGACAGCAAACCCCTTAAAAAACGCAGGGGAAGGAAACCCCGCTGGTCCCGTCTTATGAACAAGACACACAGTCAAAGAACAGGCCACGACAGTCCCTTCGACCAGAGCAAAACCACCATGCCTTTATGTTCAAGCTTGGAAACAGTGTTGCCACCTGTTAAAAGACCAGTGGGCCGGCCTCCCAACCCAAATAAGGTCAAACCAAATCCTGTGCCACAAAGTTCAGTGTCACAGCTTTTCCCATGTCAGCCTAAGAAAAGGGGACGGCCAAAGTCCAAAATGCCAAGGCTTGATGCCCTGGCCCATGGGCACCCACCTAACAAGCTAGCCCCCTCCAAGGTCTTTTCATCTCTACTAAAGTCCAAAGAAGAGCAGGACCCACCTGTTCTTCACCCAGAGGTGGACTTCAACCCCCCTAAGCCCATGCCTAGAAAACGTGGACGTCCCAAGCGCCTTCCCCCTACCTTACCACAGGAGGGTCAGCCTCCCACATTGGCTCCAGAGTCAGGAGACATGGGAGAGAAACGGTTCCGCAGTAAAGGAAATGGGCAGCTCATCATGAAAACTATTATAGGCAAGATCAATAAGATGAAAAGTGTGAAAAGGAAACGCATTCTCAGTCAAATCCTGTTAGGCCCAAGACCAGAGGAACCCCCCAAAGGCCCTCCCAGTGGGGTGGTTGGTTCGGTGGAAGCTACGACCCAATCGTTGTCCTCTCTGGCAGCTTCTTTTGGGGGAAAACTAGGGCCACAAATTAATGTCAGTAAAAAGGGCACAATATATATGGGTAAGAGGAGAGGCCGTAAACCAAAAGCAGCGTCAAATTCCTCAGCTACGCCTCCACAAGAACCTTTCCTCTCCCCAAACACCACTTCCCCTCTCCATCACCATCAACAGCACCCGCTCTCTTCAGAAGTCTTCCCCTCTCCTTCCCTTTCGCAGTCTAGTGGAGGTCACAGTCCCATCAGTGATGCCAGCTTTGTGGAGCCGGGCTCAGTGCACTTTGCAGGTCATGCTCACTATGCTAACTCCCATCATAGCCACAACACATTCTCCTTCTCCCCCCCAACTTTTTCTGCCCCTAATCCTCGTAACACAGGGCTGGGCTCGACATCGTCATCTATGGCCACAGCAGCTTCCCAGAAAAAGGCATCTTACAGAGGATACCATCATCACCACCACCATTATAGGCAGCACTACCATTATCGTAAGCTTTCCCCTCCTCGGCCGCTTCATCCCACCTCCCCTGCCCCCCTCAGTGAGCTAAAAGAAGCCACTCCATCACCAGTCAGTGAGTCACACAGCGAGGAGACAGTGCCTAGTGACAGTGGTATAGGAACAGATAATAACAGCACTTCTGACCGTGGTGAGAAAGTGGGAGGAGCGGGTGGCTTGGGTGCAATTGGCTTGCCACCTGGGATGGGCAGTGGATTATTAATGCCAGGGGTCATCAGTTCAGCCATGGGTCCAGGAGTGGGACTTAATTCTAGAGGCAGGCGGCGACACTCTGCTGTACTCATGGAACATCCCTCACCCTCTCCATCACCTCATGGGGCAAGGTCATCACCTGATCCCAGGAGACCTCACCCAGCAGCCCCCGCCGCTTCTTTATTGGGACACAAGGAGAAACATAAGCACAAATGTAAACGCCGCAGCCACGGGTGTCCTGGCTACGACAAGCTAAAAAGACAAAAGAGGAAACGCAAGAAGAAGTATCTGCAACTGCGCTCCCGCCGACATGACCCAGACTTTCTTGCTGAGTTGGATGACATTGTTGTGAGACTGAGTGAAATACGGATAGCACACCGTACCACAGGGCACCGGCTCGGCAGTGGAATAGGCATAGGTGCGGGAACAAGTAGAGGGCCAGGGGTGGGGAGCAGGGCCGGCGGGGGCATAGGAGGCACAGGTGGCCCACCTCCACATCATTATGTCCACAGGGACCTCCTGCCTACAATCTTCAGAGTAAACTTTGGTAGCTTCTACTCCCATCCTGCATACTCTTGTGACCCATTGCACTATGTTCGAAAACCAGACATGAAGAAGAAACGGGGACGGCCTCCAAAACTGAGGGAGTCCATGTCTGAGGTTCCTTTTTTACCTGGGCTTGGATTCCCACTGTCCAGTGGAGGCTTCTATCACCCCTCCTACAGCGTTCCTTACTCCTCTGGGCCCCTGGGGTTGGGCTATTACAGAGGCTATCCTGCAGCTAGTGCTCTTTATCCCCACCCACACCACCAGGCACCCCACACAGCCCAATCCCATCACTCTCACCACTCACCATCTTTCCCTCCTCCTCCCCCAACATCTTATATGCATCATCATCACCCCTCACATCTCCTGCTGAACCCCTCCAAATTTCACAAGAAAAAACACAAGCTGCTTAGGCAGGAGTTCCTTGGAGGAGCGAGGTCCCCTGTCCTTTACCCACCCATGTCCTCTGAGCTTTCCTTCAACTGGCACCACAAACACAAACACAGACACAAACACAGAGAGCGCTGTGCAGAGGAGGACAGAGAGGAAGCGTCAAGAAGTGGATCAGGGAGCCGGGCTAATGCAGGGATATCTGACAGTGGAGCATCAGGGAAAGGAGAGCGAGTTGGCAGTTTAGGAATGGCCGAGTCTTTACAAAGATGCCGCTTTGGACGAGACACCTCCAGCACCAGCACCAGTGCCAGCAAGCCAACTGCTTCCACCTCTGCCAACTCCCCTTCTTCTTCCTCAACCTCATCTGCAGAAAGGTACAAGCGCAAAGAGAGCTCAATGTCCTGTCTAGGCCCTTCCAGGCTCGCATTGGGTAGTAGCTCAAAAGGCCACCACCCAGTGGAGTCCTGGTTCAGGATGGGCAGCTCTGAGGCAGACTACTCTAAGCTTTCACGGGGTCATGTGATGCCTGGCCAGGGTCCCTTCTCAGAGGGACGGGCTGAAGACCCAGCGGGCTGCTCTGACAGCGAAGACGAGGAGCCTCTCACGCCCACAGAGGATGTCGAGCCTGGAGCCCATGATTCTCCAAACTTCACAAATCTCTTTGCATCTGCTCTCACCCGCACTACGCTGAAGGGGGGCAGGAGCAGGAAGACTGAGGTTGTCCCGGAGAGCTCCAGCTTTTCCCGCATGGACCGGCCAATGAGGAAAGACCGCTCAACATCAGCAGAAAGGAGAGAGATGGGTAAGTCAAATTTGATTGTGTTAAGTTGTATATGTATGAATAACAATTAGCTGTGAACATTCACTCTTAAACTGATATTCCATACACAGCATAATCTGCAGAGCTAATCTGTAATGAAAAAGAACATGCAAAGTAAACAAGAAGCAGCTACATGCAATTATTTGCATTTATTTGTTCTTTGACCTTCTTCACACTTTATTAAATTCCATATAATTCATGTAGCTCGATGCACTTTTGAGCTTGATAATCTCTTCAGTGCATAACATTATTTGATCCCTAAAATAAATTTGACATTGTGAAAGGTTATTGGAGTCAATTATGCACCAACTTCATTTTCCAAATATAGTTCAGATGTTGTTGTATCAAGAATCCTGTGGCTGAATGTGATTGGCTAATGAGCTTTATGGCTGGGTACAGCTATGGTGAGACCGGCACAGGTAGAAATACGATAGATCCAGCCCTGATTCCAGGACTATTTATGTGGGCAATGTGCCAGATGGCTCTGAAATCTTGCTTGATCTTTGCTCAGGGAACGCTCTATGTCTCTTGAAAATCCCTCCGAGTGTTGAGAATTACCACGGAAACCATCTATACCTCAGTTGTGGTTGGATCAAACATCACTGGAAAATGATCAGCTCTGTCTCTGTAGCTCTCTCAGCTGTCCCCCATCTGAACAAAGAAATTACTCAGTGGAATATGCTACTTAATGCTACTGAAAAGTATCCCTTTTGAAAGAAACAGTGACGACCCCTGTGCATGCGCAGTCTGACATTTGGTAGCTCTTACGAGTGGTTACAGTTCTGGCAAAAATAAAGAAAACGTGTAATGATTTGAACTGACTCCACTATGAGTGTGGATGGCCAGAGCAGATGTAGCGTTTCTGCCTGTGCTCATCTTACTGCAGGGGTGGAGTGTTTTGTTAACATGCTATATTTAGTAGACATTTCCCTCAAAAACCCACAATGTGAGGCCTAGTCCTCAGCTTCAGCCAGCACCTTGACTGAGCTACTGCCGCTGTAAGACCATCAGTGTCCCCCTGACTAACAGTGATGTGTCTGTCTTTGAGTTTAAATGTGAGTATTGAGTTATATTTAAGTTCATGGCTCAGAGGGAGATGGGAGGCAGTAAGAGGCTGTATAGTGCAGTTTAAACCAAGACAGGGTAATCCTGGATTATAGCTCAGGACTTGGGGTCAGTCAGAAGTCGCAGACTGCATCATGGAGATAGTGGAGGTCAAAGGTGGACTGGGACACCAGACAAGTGGGGAATGATGGAGGCTGATGGATGCACACTAACAGAAGAGGTTGGGAAGAGAGTGATGTGGGGAAAAAAGGGAGTAAAGGTGAAAGGGAGATGGGGACATGGGGGAACCCTCTTTCACTGAGCAAGGACTAAACAATACGAATGGTCTTGATCTACTTACTACACTAATATTTAAGTATGTATTAATCCCAAAACATTATTTTTAATGATTTAACTATTTCTTTAACAGTTTTCCCTTTGCTTCCTTGTATCAATATAATATATTTTTTCAAGGACAGAAAAGGGAGAGATTTAAAGAAAGATTTTTGAGGATGGAAGGTGATGGCGTGAGTCAGAGAAAATTAAGAGAAGCTAAAGTAAATAATGAAAAGGCTGCTCTCGTTCATTTACCACTGAATGCCTGTCTAAAATGTCAGCCAAGTAGGGATAATATGATCTGTTATGCTGTGTTAACCAATTACCTGATGTTTGGCTCTGTCAAACAAATCTTACTGTTGACTTTGTGGTTTGGATGAGACACAGCTGAGACAGTCATGGGACATTATCACACAGTTTCCTGACTGTTGACTGTGTCAGCAGTGCTAGTGTCACTCATAAATCCTAAGAATGTGTGCTGAGTGCTTTTATATATTCTTAGCATTAGTTTGCTGTGTTTTTTTCCCACAGGGTCATCAAGTATTCAGGCAAGAGGTGTTGCCCTCCCGACCCCTGAAGGTCCCGAAGGATCCCTGCACCACCGGCAGCAGCACCATCACCAGCCTTCTCTGTTTCACTCCCACAGCTCGGCCTCCTCCTCCTGCCTCTCTCCCTCTCAGGACTGCTGCCTGGATGCCTCCCTGCCCCACCACTCCCACCGGGCACAGCCATCCAAACACAGCCTGCACCATGTCAACAAAATCCTACGTGCCAAGAAACTGCAGAGACAGGCTCGTACAGGAAACAATGTGGTGAAGAAGAGGGGCCCCGGACGTCCCAGGAAACACCCGTTACCCTCCCCGCCGCCATCACCACCCCCTGTCGTTGAGTTGAACCCGACCCGGCAAAGGGACAGAGGGGGAGAACGGCCTGCCGGGGTCAGGGGCTGGGAGGGGGACACTGTGACTGATGCTATTGAGGCAGTAGTTCAGGGACAGCGTAGAAAAGGCCAGAAAAGGAAGCACTGGGAGAGAGACGGGGATGAGGAGGAAGAAGAAGAGGAAGAAGAGGACGGGGAGGTAGAAGAGACTGAGGAGCGCCTGCCAGACAGAGAGGAGAACCTGGGAAATCTGGTGGCAAGGGCCAAAACTGGGACAGGAAGAAGCTGGCTTACTCAGGAGGAGCTCCAGCATTTTCGTGGGTAAGCAACTGTTCACTATTCTGCGTGTTAACCTTTACAGCTGAGAGTTTCAGCTCTGGTACACAGACAGTGATTCACAGTAAATACTAATGTGTGGATTCAATGCTGGTATATATAGGAACATTTATTGCATCCAATTGCCACTAGAAACCAAGTCATGGTTCTATTTTTAGCTCAATGGAAAGCAAGCCAGATGGCCCCGTCTCCCCAGAATGCCCAGGCACTGTCTCAAGGGAACAAGCTCCACCCATTTCCATACCCAGCCAACGGGAGAAGAGACCAGCGAGACCTCCAAAAAAGAAGTTCCAGAAGGCGGGTCTTTACTCTGACGTGTACAAGACACAAGAGTGAGTGCCAAGGAAATCAAAATCAAAATATCTCATTGGTTTTAAGATACTAGCACAATATATATAGTAGGTCTGGACAGCATCAAATCTCTCTTTACATTGCCCTCTTTTTCTCCTCACCCTTTAGTCCCCGGAGTCAACTTCTGCAGCTAAAGAAAGAGAAGCTAGAATACATACCTGGGGAACATGACTATGGGTTGTTTCCAGCTCCTATACATGTTGGTGAGTCTGGGTCACATTTTGCACTGCATTTCTTATGTGTAAAACACAGGATTTGACCATGTAATTAATACCAGATTGAAATATCAGTCTAAAATTAATGTTTCTAATCATGCAAACTTTGTTGAGTAAAACCTGGAAATACTTTTTTACTTCAGTGCATGAGAACACTTCTTCTTCAGTTACCGCAATGTATATTTTCAGCCATTACAAGATGTCAAAATTTACATCAACAGGTCAAACTTCTTATTTACATACAGTATGTCAATACAGCTGTGATAAATGTACAGTATGTGGTCAAAAATGACTTCCTCCTTCTACATTTCCCCTGCTTTTCTTTTACAGGGAAGTACCTGCGACAGAAGCGTATTGATTTCCAGTTGCCTTACGACATCTTATGGCTGTGGAAACACGATCAGGTGATCCATCAAATTGAGTACTAATTGTTTTTTAGGGTTTTTCCATTCTCGGAGTGAGCAACTGATGGCTAGTTTAAAAAGTCCCAGCCCGCTCGTCATTAAACGCCCTTGTGTTCACTCTTCTGTTGTTGTGTTTCAGCTTTACAAGAGGCCCGATGTCCCCCTGTATAAAAAGATCAGATCAAGTGAGTATCTGGCTTGTCCCTTGGTCAGTTCTGTTGCCACTTCTCTGTTGATCCCTCCCTCGGTTGCTTTGACTCTTGTTGTCATTAGTTACATGCGCGTTGTTTACAAAACAGGAATTAAAAATACTTAATGCTCTCACTGCTGGCCACAACTTTAAATGTGAAGTGGTAATCTTCTGTTTGTGTCACAGATGTCTATGTGGACGTGAAGCCTCTCTCTGGATATGAAACAACGACGTGCAGCTGTAGGGGTCCTGAGGGCTCAGCTGAGAAAGGCTGCCTGGATGAATGCCTGAATAGGTAAAAACACATGCAGAAATTGTTATTCTATTTATTATCAAAAACCAAGATGCTTTTTCATACACAATGACGCTTTGGAGTTCTTTTGTTTAGTTAAAATTTAACTTGTGTTCAATTGTGTTTTTCCCAGGATGAGCTTTGCAGAGTGCTCTCAAAGCACCTGTCCGTGTGGCGAGTACTGTGACAACCAGCATATCCAGAAACACGACTGGGTCCAGTGTCTGGAGCGATTCCGCGCTGAGGGCAAGGGCTGGGGCATCCGCACCAAGGAGTCTCTCCGCTCTGGACAATTTATCATTGAGTACCTGGGAGAGGTTGTTAGCGAACAGGAGTTCAGGTGAGATATATTATGCAAGATATTCTTGTTTAAAAATGTATGTGGACGTCAGATGATTTAGCATATTCTCGTACTCTTGTTTTGCCTGTTTCACTTTTTCCTTTCAGTACTTATTTAGAAATGGGTGAAAACCTCTCTTTTAATCTTCTTCTTCTTTGTTCTTTCCGTGATTTAGGAGCCGAATGATGGAGCAGTACTTCTCCCACAGTGGCAACTACTGTCTGAACCTGGATAGCGGCATGGTGATCGACAGCTATCGAATGGGCAATGAGGCGCGCTTCATAAACCACAGCTGTGATCCCAACTGTGAGATGCAGAAGTGGTGGGTGTCTTGTCAGCTTTACACCAGTTCCCGACTTGTGTCCTTGTGGTGCCTTTGGGTTCTTAACAGAAACACAGATTTGGTCTAAGCCATTTCAGGCACAAGCATGGGCACGTGCCATAAGTTGTTACTGATGGATAATTGAGCCAATATATACAAACATACTGCGTTCACTCACACTATGTAAATGGTAAAGCCGACCATTAGGAGTCCGATAAGAGAAGGGTTTATGATTTAAGGGCTGCCTGGTGCATCAACATAAGCTGCTTTTAGACATGCACTTACATTTTCTGGAGAGGCTGAGTGTAAGTACGCAAATGTCTGAGTCAGTAGCTCCAGGCATTTTCTGGAACTTCTCCTGCCGGCCCCCAAGTATAATGTCCATGTGAGAATATGGCAGGAAAAACTCAGCGAGCGAGTGGACGTGTTGATGATGATTCTAATATGCAGCAGACGCAAAACTGTAAGAATACACATAACTCCGAATGGAAAAGAGGTGCCATACACGTAGAAGCTGCCGGCAAATGTGTCAACTTGGACAGACGACGAGACTCGAGAGCTTTTGGCAATAAAGGCAGATGTTGGTGTCGATATACTGCAAACAAACACATTTTTCTATTATGAACATGTAGGACCCAGACAATGTGCTGCTGTGTTCTTCATATGTGAATGTTAAAAGAAAGAGACAGAAAGTGTCAGTGAGACATTTGCTGAATCGTTGTTGTGGGAGAAGCTGAGTATTTTGTTTTCCAAATTCTTCTGGCGTTTAAAGTTAATGAACTGGAAAATAAACTAGCCCATTAACTAGATAGTTTCTCTTAATTGCTCTCCGTTTGTGGGCTTGATGATTTGGATGAGATGGGTAATTTCATATTCACGCTGCAAGAGGCAAACTCACTATACTGGAAGTACCAGAATTAAACCAGTAAGATATTCAGCATAGAACTAATGATGAATCAAAATAGAGAGGCCATCCAAACCACAAAATGTATCGTGTGTATTTCATATTTTCAGCACCTCACTCGTGTAGTTTAAGAACTGAGCATGTGTACTTTAATTCATGTAAATGGCCTTATTTGTATCAGTGTTATATTCCCTTATTATTGCAGGAATTCTTTGTTATGTTTAGAAGTTTTTGGAAGTTGTGTGGATTTGTCACAGCGATGCAGCAAAATCCCTTTATCCTTGGACACGGTTGAGTCGTCACAGTGGATGCTGGTGAATATGGTGTTGTCCTAGTTTAGGTATCATACACAAGCTCTAAAAGGGACACGTGTAGCAGGTGCACTTGGTTGTAAATGAGAACGCTGTGCCTGGAAACCCTAACCTTATTAATGTGGTTTTGTGGTGGTAATCTGATGAGATCACCTCTGTCACACTCTGCCAGTGTTCAAAGACCTAAATGGCTTAAAGGCCTTGCACCACGCCAAAACAATTCACTGGTTTCCTGAGGGATTGTTCTCACAGCATGGCTAAATCCACTGCAATCAGAGCCCTGGCAGAACAGGCTTCGCTGTGCACGATGTTATGAAGTGAAACCTGCTTGGTTTTGCTTTCGTCGCGGTTTGCCTGTGTTTGGTGAATCTGCGCCACGTGTCACTGGAGAGGATTTGATTTTGGACTGCTAACGACCTTGAGAGTCAACTATCAAACCGTACCCTCTACCCTCCAGCGTAGACCTGCTCATAATCTAGGCCACTGGTCTGTGCAAGTCTGTGTGTGTAATGTATAGTGGCTGGGCTGAAATAAAAGGCACCACAAGGATGGAGGATTTTCAGCACAAAGCCTGACGAGTCATCCATCTTGTCACAGAAGAGAGATTACATGCAGCGGGGCCTTAGATACAGCTGTAGTGCCTGAAGACAATGCGCTGAACCAGCTTTTTACCCCTATAGAAGGAATAAATTATGAAGTGGCTGGCAGGCAGAATAGTGCACTTTATTCTTAGAAGAAAGGCTAAAACCTGGAGCACTGCTTGGTTTGGAAAGGAGGAAAAAAAGGGGGGGGATTCCGATGTGTTGAGAGGTTGCCAATTCGAGCAAATGAAAACCTGGCTGTCCTTTTCTCTTTTTGTTCCAATTTTAAAATGGCTTAACTTAAATTGTCTCTCTGACATCAATATTTAAACATTAACTTTCAAGTCGGGACAGAAACTTGAAAACCTGACTTGAGGGAGAGGATGTAACCTCTTTGGTACAAGACCCAGTTGCTTCCTGACAGTTCAAAACTTTAGCCCTTTGCACCACAGCCAGAAGGGGACTGTATAAAAATATCTGTCTTAATATTGAGTTTTCTTTAACTTCATATTGTCATATACACAGTGGTTTATTGTAGTTTTACGCATTTACTTATTCCATCATGTGTCTGTGCCTCCTCTCTTAGGTCCGTGAACGGGGTTTACAGAATCGGTCTCTTTGCCCTCAAGGAGATCAGCAGCGGCACTGAGCTCACCTACGACTACAACTTCCATTCCTTCAACACAGAAGAGCAGGTGAAGCACCAACGACCACTTTGACCTCTTCACGGAATAACACTTTGTTCAGAGCTGTACTCGCAGCAGCTTCAATTTCAGACCCTTTTCCCGCTTAGTACAACTCTGTCCTTTTCTCTGCCCTACAGCAAGTGTGTAACTGTGGCTCAGAGACCTGCCGCGGCATCATCGGTGGGAAAAGCCAACGCATTAACGGCCTGCCTCCGAAGACGGGAGGGACTCGGCGGCTGGGTCGACTTAAGGAGAAAAGGAAATCCAAACACCAGCTCAAGAAACGAGTAAGTAATGAATGTACGAACAAATACTAAGAACTTTTGTTTATATCAGTTCACGTGTAGAACATTTGAGTCTTTCATGGCAAAATTTCACACAGTTTTTGAATTAAAGTAAAACTTCTTTTCATCTGTAGTTGCTAGTTGATAAAAGATCAGGTGTTGTGTCTTTATAGGGCATGAATGTGTCTGTGTCTCAGAGGTACTCGTAGTGGACCCAAGGTGTCTGAGAAAGTAACTCAGAACACCATAAAGGGTAAACTTCTGAATTAAGGTTGAATTGTGTGACCTAAAATGTATTTTATGGTCTTTTTTTAAATATAGGTTTTCAGTCATACTCATTTTAGGTTTGAGCAAGAAACTTAAAAAGGAGTTGTAAAAGTAATCAAGAGTAATGCTTTAGTACAACTGTCTTTTTTATCAGGAGGAAGAGTCGAGTGACAGCAACAAGTTTTACCCTCATCTCATGAAGCCCATGTCCAACAGAGAGAGGTACACACACGCACGCACGCACACAAACTGACACCAAAGTGACACACAGGAGAAACAGAACTCACAACATGTGCACATGTGATCATTAACAATGTTCTGTATCAATGTTTTGTCTGTATTGCATTTCTGCAAAGCTTAAATGCAAACTATGACTTATTGAAATATGTCAGTATAAAACAGCACTTGGTTAAATATCTGAAATTGCATTTAGTGCTGCCTTCCTTGATAGAATTGTGGTATTTAAAGTGTCCAATTTATCAAAACAAATTTCACCAGAGAGCAATCTGTATATTTGCTATTTCAAGTATGAGGTGTGAGCGCACATTCACAAGCTGTCTTCTTCACACTGTTTTCTCTCCCTCGCTCACCAGAAACTTTGTGCTGAAGCACCGAGTGTTTCTCCTGAGGAACTGGGAGAAGATGAGGGAAAAACAGGAGCTGCTGAAGAGAGAGGGCGAGAGAGAGCGGGACTCCAGCAGCCTTTCCATATACACACGCTGGGGAGGAGTCATCCGCGACGACGGCAACATTAAGTCGGGTGAGTTTAAAGGTGTGCAGAGGCTTGTGAAGAAAAATGTTTTAGTGGCTACAATTGAGATGTGATAGACGTGTTATAGCAATAAAGCTGCACACAATTTGCAGAGAATGTAACTACATGTTGGAGCAGATCAGTATTTCAATTTTAAATCACAAAATAAGTGATAACTTATGTTTCAGATTGAATTCTTTCAACACAGGCTGCAGATATTCACTGATCAGCGTATGCGATCTGAAATGAGGTGACTGAACTGTAATAAAAAAAAGCCTGATGTGCTCTGTTCATCCCTGGTTTCCAGATGTGTTCCTGACGCAGTTCTCAGCTCTACAGACGTCACGGTCGGTTCGTACGCGGAGACTCGCCGCTGCCGAGGAAAACACAGAAGTCACGCGCACTGCTCGCCTCGCACACATCTTCAAAGAGATTTGTGACATGATCACCAGCTACAAGGGTCAGTTTCTTTAGTGGAGGAATATACAGAGTGATAATATGTATAGATAACCAAAGAAATTCACATCTGTGTCTGTTTATTCTGGTGCCCTCTATGAAGTTTCCCCTTTGTTTCAATCGCTGGCACACACATGCACAAGCAATGTCCAGAAACGGATGGTTTTCTCTTACTTTGAAACAAGTGATAATAACAACCAGGTGCCACACAGAGAAGGTAGAGTTTGATTCTAGAACAGTTAATGGTGCTGAATATGTGACCCCACTTTCCACCTCAACAGGCCTTTAAAACTCATCTGTCTCTTTGGTAATGTAGTGAAAGAAAAGATGTTGACATTAATGTGGTTCTGTCCCTCAGATTCCGCCGGTCAGACGCTTGCTGCTCCACTGGTGAATCTTCCTTCACGGAAGAGGTACGAGTTTAAACCCGCATGTCACCTGGTTCATTCATAATGTTTGACTGTTTTCCAGACAGCACAGTGTTATCTGGTCCATCAGTGTACAACGCCCACATAGTCTAACACTTTATCTTTCTCCGCACGCTTTGAGCCATGACATCCTCTGCTTTGATTTCTCATCCAGTATTGATATAATCACGTCTGTGTCGAAACAATAACAGCCCATACACCGTTGTGGTTGGGAGTTTGATTTCCACTGTGCCGCTCATGTCATCTGTAGACCCATTGTCTTATTGTTGCTCTACCTGACGTGTATTTCATATTAAAGCCACATTTGCAGAGGCTAACACCACTGTGTTTGTATCATCAGGAACAGCCAGTACTATGAGAAGGTGTCTGACCCTCTGGACCTGAGCACCATCGAGAAGCAGATCCTCACGGGCCACTACAAGACCGTTGAAGCGTTCGACACGGACATGCTTAAAGTGTTCCGCAATGCCGAGGTAGGCTGCGTTGACGATCCCCTTCTATTTACAGTGAAAACTGCAGAAAGAGCATTTGCTTCTGCATTCATACATAATTTAAATCGTTCTGTCAGTTGAGCCGCACACGTTGCTGCCAGAAGATGAGTATTTAAGGGAAGTTTTGTTCCTCCTTTAACTTACTTTGTTCTCTCATTCACTGATCCCTTTCTCCCACTCTCGCTCTGTCTCTCTCTATTTATTTTACTCTTTAATTAACAGCAACAACAAATGTCTACCCCCAATTCTAGTTGCACTCAGTGTGTCTTTGTTTTGTAAAGTGACACATATTAGGTTCGGAAGAAGTGTGTTTTAAATGATGTGTGGGTTCAGGTCGGGTTCGGCCACATTGGCTGAGCTACCCTCTTGATATTTTATGCTGCACATGCCTGTGATTTGTGACACCACAACAAAACCATAAAGACAGAATGCCTGTCAAGTTGGGGTTGGACTTTTTTTCTACCAGACAGAAACTTGCGGCCCAAGCTGCACTCTAGGGTTTTTTGATCCATGCTATTAAACCACATAATCATCATGTTGATAGTTCCTAAATGTTACAAGAATACTTTCTTCGGAGCAGGGATTTATTTTACATTTGGAGCTGTTTTACATGAACAACATTTAGTTCTTGGTTCTTCTAGGCAGGTTGAGATCTTCAAGAGGATTTTCTTCTCCTGGGAAAGGATTTAGAAACTATAAGCTGGTGATAACAGACAAACAAACTAAAAATCTGTTTTTTAATGAATTTGTACCAGCATCGTTATATTTGTCATGTTGATCATAATTTACACTTTTTCTTTTAACTCAACGCTCAATGTGTTACATATCTGTGTGTTTTTTAACCAACAATCATTAGAAACAAATGTGTGATGAATGCATAAAAGCTAAAGCTGCTGCGGAATCCAGTTTTCATCATCACTAACTCCCGAGTATGATCCCAGATTCTTTGCTCAATCAAAATCAAGAGGCCTCATCAGAATGATAATTTAAGCTGTTTCTGTGCAGCTCCGAGGCGTTCGTCCTCCCACTCAGTCATCGCTTCCCTCTCTTCTTTCCCACACAAAAACCTCCCTAATGGGATGTAACTGCATGACTCCTGACGCGTAGCAGGTCCTTTCTATTTACATCTGTATAGCGCAGCAGTTAAAACGAGTGCCACTTGAAACCTCTCAGAGGCGCTTACGTTCCCATTCATAGAAGTTTGATGGGGACGTCTAAATTAGATTGACCCCAGGGTCCCGGGGCCTTTTTTTTTTTTTGGCAGACTGAAAAATGTGTGAGTGGAATGTGGTTTATTGTTAAGTTGAAAGCCGCTGGGTGTTGCCCCTGTAGGTGAAATTTTGGCAGTTGCAGAGGAAATGCTACTTTCTGAGTCAATGACCTTTGTTCTGCAGCAAATTGTCTGTTGCTCTGCACAGAGAAGTCTGGTCTGACTGTTTGAACAATGAGGGTGTAATTCTGGAGTCAAATGTACATTATTCTAGTAAGATTTATCTCATCTCTTCATGCTGTCTGCCAGATCCTGCTGTGTGTCCGAACACACCTTCAGTAGCAGATTCACAATGATTTCCTGACAATTTATTGTTTTTGGCAGAGAAAGGAAGTAGCTGCTCTTTTACGATCGTCTTGTTTTCCCACCAGAAATATTACGGCAGGAAGTCATCAGTGGGCAGGGACGTGTGTCGGTTGCGGAAAGCCTACTACAGCGCTCGCCATGAAGCCGCCGTCCAGATTGATGAGATCGTGGGCGAAACTGCCAGCGAGGCCGACAGCTCGGATTCACTGGAGCGGGACCACGGCCACGGAGGAGGAGGGCCGGGGTCCCACGACAAGGACGACGACATCATCCGTTGCATCTGTGGAATGTACAAGGACGAGGGACTGATGATCCAGTGTGAAAAGTGCATGGTAAGAAGCAACGGGTCAAACACATACAACTGAAAAAATCTATAGTTTTACTTTTCCCTTTTTTGTTTCAGTGAGTGTGTTTCTCCTGAGACTTAACACCTAACTATGAAGCACTTTGTCAAGAGATTTTGTGCAGTCGGTCCTTTTGTGTATATTTATTTTTAGACAAAGAAAACAAGGCTGGTAACAAATATCGATGGAACAACCACAGTCGTGAATCACCAACTCTTAGGAGAGGACAAACGCTTCTGTCCTTGTCAGTGATGCAGAACTCTTGAGTGTTAACTGAGTCAGCCGGAGAGTAATCAAGTCAGCCACCCATTTTTTACAACATGTGATTTCAGCTATTTTTTTTTATCATTGCAGGTATGGCAGCACTTTGACTGTATGCGGCTGGAGACCGAGGTAGAGCACTACCTGTGTGAGCAGTGTGACCCTCGGCCTGTAGACGGGGTACGTTTATCTCTGCAAAAAACTGCCATGAATACCGAACTGGATCACCGACCTCTTCTAATCTCACTTACTGTACATCATTACAGGAAGTTCCCATGATTCCCCAGCCCAGCTACGCTCAGGCCGGCTCTATCTACTACATCTGCCTCCTGAGAGACGAACTGCTGCTACATCAAGGTAAAGAAACGCTTGAAACCTGCAGTCATGAACTCATAAATGCTGAAAAAGGTTGGCTCTCAACTTTTAGAGCATTTTAACAGCTCTTGAAAATCTTGAGTTTGCTGACCTCCAGTGGTTTAACTCCTAACGTTGCTGCAGTGATGTAACATGACATCACTCCATGTGAGGTTGCGGGTGTGTTGCATGTGGTCAGAGGTTAAACTGGTTCAAAACATTTAACCAGAAATGTCAGAAACAGAGTTTCATTCTGATGCTTTCATGACAAAGCAATCCTCTCCAAAGTACTGAACTGAGTTGTCAAATTATCTGTCAAGTGACTTGGATGTTAAGCAGTCAATTTCCTGTGAAATGTACTGTTGCAGACAAGTAACAAGTCAGTGTGTGTCTCTTGTGCAGGCGACTGTGTGTATCTGATGAGAGACAGCAGACGCACACCTGAGGGCCAGCCTGTCAGACAGTCTTACCGTCTCCTGTCCCACATCAACCGAGATAAGCTTGACATCTTCCGAATTGAGAAACTCTGGAAGAATGAAAAGTAAGTTCAACCAGATGATGCCCTACACATGTCTGACTGTGAGAAAGATAAAGTTGTAATTGCTTGTCATTGTTGGGTGTTGAGTTGTGTCAAAGTGTTTAATATTCTGTCCCTGTCTGCTCCATCTCTAAAGGGGTGAGAGGTTTGCCTTTGGCCACCACTACTTCCGTCCTCACGAGACACATCATTCTCCATCACGACGGTTCTACCAGAATGAGCTTTTCCGGATGCCGCTCTACGAGATCATCCCCCTGGAGTCAGTGGTGGGAACCTGCTGTGTCCTCGATCTCTACACTTACTGCAAGGGTGAGGGGGAAAAAACACACACACACACACACACACACACACACACACACACACACACACACACACACACACACACACACACACACAAACCTTCATCATATGTATGACTCACTGCATCTTCTGTGACGGACTAATTCTTTGAAGAGCTACTGCTCAGGTTCCTGTGTTGCTTGATTAAAGCTCCTTACAGGCTGAATGTGTGTAATTATGGATAAGAAGTAGGACAGTGCTTATAAAGAAAAAGTATTTTAAAATGACATAAACTGCAGCAGTTCTTTGCTAATAAAAATGTCCTTTTCTTCATACAGGTCGGCCAAAGGGCGTGAAAGAGCAGGATGTTTACATCTGCGATTACCGCCTGGACAAGTCGGCTCACCTGTTCTACAAGATCCATCGTAACCGCTACCCAGTCTGCACCAAGCTATACGCCTTCAACCATTTCCCCAAGCGGCTGGCGCCTAAAAGAGACTTCTCGGTGAGCGTAATGGGGGTTGGGGGGTTTGTTCCTGACAGGGCGGGTAGCTGCTGTGTTGGCATCTGTAGCTGATTACTAAACACTGAAGGATATTTTAAGAGCGGAGGTAATATTACAGCCCCAGGCACATTTGCAAGGGCGGCTCATCTTGCTGACAGTGTTTAGACTTCCTGTAACACAATAACAGGTGAAGGTATTTCTAACCAGAAAAAACGGAGAAAAACCTCAAGAGCTTGCAGGGAACCGCATCAAAAACCTGTTCTGTAATTTTGTCACTGCTGTTGGTATGTTGACGACATTGTGTCCAGTGTTATTTGTATCTAAAAGACGAAAAAGACATTAAAATTAGTTTAGGTCTGTGTCAGGAAACTTTAACTGTTCAAAACTCCTCTGTGGTCTCTTTACTGTGTTGCATTGATTTCATTCATTATTCACAAATTGCCACTATCTGAAATCTAAATCAGCTGCATGAAACTTTTTACAAACATTATTTGAACCGAGTGTAATTCTGACTTTTCTGCAGCCTCATTATGTTCCTGACAACTACAAGAGGAACGGGGGCCGCTCGGCCTGGAAGAGCGAACGACCGAAAGGAGCTGGAGGCGGCGAGGACGACGGCTCTTCCTGCGAGCGGGGTGACGACTTCCCACCGGAGACGGAAGAAGGGAGAGGAGTGGAGGACGACATGGACATGGCTACGGAGGATCCTGAAGTGAACTCAGTGAAGCCCAGGAGAACGGAGCAGGAAGGGGAGGGAGAGGAGGATGAAGATGATGAGGATGAGGAAGAGGAAGGACAGGAGGCTGCGGAGCGCAAGGAGCTGGAAGAGGCTACCGCCGAGAGGATCGGAGAGATGCTTGAACTCCCGTCCTCCTCAGCATCCTCGCCGTTACACCACCCAGTGCTGGGCAGGAGGGAGGCCCAGAGGGACCGACTGAACAAAATTCTGTTGGATCTGCTGCACAAAACTCCCAGCAAGAATGGTGAGGGACCGGGAACAAAGCAGGGGGGTAGGTCAACGAATGAATGAGGGTTAAATACTCAAATCATTTGCTGTGACATCATTTATCATTTTAAACATGTTGGATAATGCATTTTATCACCATTTTCTGAATGATCAAGATTTTCGATTTAAAAGGAATGTGGGATGACAAGGAATCAAAATCAGATTTAGCTTTCATTCATTTTTATGTTGCACATCTTTCACTCTAACAGATGTCTGCTGCTTCGTCCAAGTCCTTTCCTCCTGTACTTTGTTAGAGGAAGTTGTTTTCATTTACTGATACTGTTACTAAAAAGATCCTTTATCTATTTTTTCACGTATAATGTAGATGGTAACAAAGCTGTTGAAAATCCCCATTCTTAACATTTAAACGTTACACAAGGTACCAATACCAGACCAATATGCCGTTAAACGTTACAGTACCCAAGTATTTACTAGTATTGGTAGTTTTTGAATACAAGCTGTGTTTCCTATGAGTTGATGTTACATAGAAGCATCTGATGAGAGGCATCGCTGCTAACACAAGTTTTTAACTGTCTACGACTTGTTGACAAAGCAGAAGTAAGAAGCGAAAAATGGCATCGTTTTGTCTACAAAGCCGAAAGTCCACCAACACCACAAAGCCAAGTTTTAAACCTATGCAGACAAATGGAGGCTACACATCAAACCAAGCAAAACTTCTCACAGGTTAGGGAATGTGATACATACATCATGGCCTCAAACATGGGTCAAGTGTTTGTTGTCTGACAGGCAAACTATTTGTTTAAGGAGGAGATTAAGGGCAGTGAACTTTTTAATTGGGCTTCATGTTTTTAGTTTACTCACCAATGTGGCAAACAGGTTTATATGCAAACAACATTCGTTTGTGGATGAAAAATTGCAACAAGAACAAATAAATATTTCAATTCTGGATTCGGGGAGTTAAAAAGAACTCCAGGAACAGTTTCCAGAGGCTTCCTGGATGTTGCTGACTCTGTCAGACTTTTGAGCACTTGAATTTTAAAGTAGGAATAACAGAAAAGTCACCTTTACCTTTTCTTTGCTTTGATACAACACCCTGTGTCAGCTGTTTCTGTCCAAGCTCCTAATCCCCCCTCTCTTTCTCTGTCTGTTCTTCCAACAGCCATAGATGTCAGCTATCTCTTGGAGGAGGGCGCAGGGCGGCGGCTACGGCGACGGACGCTTGGTTTCGGTGATTTCGTGGGGAGGAAATAACGTTGCTACGTGCCTGTCAAGCACACTGCTTTTAACCTTGTGAGCAAGTGCAGAAAATGGAGCGAAAGCAAGAGGGGGAGATGAGCATTGCTGGTTCCTGACCATTAAGGACCACAATGCATCCCTCGGGGGCCTCTTCCGGTTTACCTCTTCCAAGACTGTCATCTCTAATCTGAGAGCGTGGAGGGGGTTTGGAAGCGCTGACTCCGTGGCAGTTCTAGCTTTTCCGAAGTTCTCCAGGAGCACGAAGAGAGAGCTAACCCAGACTTCTTGCTTATTTAAGTAGTTTGATGCAAAACCTGTTTTTCAAGAAAAAAAACGAACATAGGAGAAAAACCCATGCACTTAAATGCATTGAAACGTGACAGACGTGGGCGGATGAATTGAAACAAGTGGTACGGAGTTCGGGGGGGAGGAGAGAGGGACGGTTCTTCCTTTCATTCAGTGGTGATGTGAATGCTGGAGAATCGGTTCAATGCTGCAATGACTAAATGCAAACAAGCGAGAGAAGAGAAGATCAGCGCCGGGACCGGAGGGAAGGGGGGAGGGTGGGGGGGGCGTGGCTTCGTAGAAATGTAAGTTGAGCAGCGTGCTCAGATGCTGCTCATGAGAAAGAGAACAAGGGCGGTGGAACTGCACTTTTGGTACCATGGATATTGTGAAGCTCTGTGTAATGTATCTATAATGAAAACACACTAACACTCTCACAGTATTTGATGATGCAGTCTGGAAAAAAAGAAAAAAAATGAAATGCGAGTTAAAAAAGTCTATTATCTTTTCCCTGTTATACTGTAGTTGCTCATTTAGGAACAGAAGAGGCCGGGTGGCGTGTTTATTAACGGGGCGGGGGGGGGAGATTGAGTGTGCGCTTTAGTCAGTCAAAGTGTCTTGTTGAGGTTTTATTTTATTTTTTATTTTCTTGTGAGGCAGTCAGCTCGGCCCCTCTCTTTTTTGAAGTAACATGATTCACCAGCTTAACTAAATCAGGCATGCGTGGGGGACACTGGCTTTAACAGTAACGCCTTACACAGCTGTGCTCTCCGGCGGCCTTGCGTGCGAGTGTGTGCGTGCGTACACACTTTTATTGTGTGTCTGTACTCTGCCAGATTTCTTGAAAATATACCTTTTTAAAAAAAAAGAAAAAAAAATTAAGGGCTCGATGGCAATTAACAGTTTTAAGAAAACTATGGAAAACAATACTTAACATGAAATGTATCGTGATGGTCATATTTTCTTATATTCTGTGAGACGGGTGGGGCGGTGTATACTGTATATTGGGAGGGGACGGGGACTTAGCATCTTTTCTTGTCTTTAGACTATGTTCCTGGTTGCCATGGAGAATGTTTCAAAAAGGAAATTGTGATATTTGATGAGATTTCTTTTTTTTTCCCCAAATGCCTCTGCTAAAAAGGGACAAGCCTGCAATGTCCCCGTGCGGTAAACTGACAAGAGACGTGACAGGAATGAGACACTGAGGGAGAGGCGGTCGAGAGGGAACGGGAAGCTGTACAGTGCCAAGTTATGTAAATATATACACTTTACATTGAGGAGTGTCTCCAAAAAGCAATATCTTGAAAATGGATTTTGTTTATTATTGTACTGTACAGGACTCAGCCCTAAATGTATTATTATAATAATGATAATATTATAATTTCTTCCGTTTGTATTACTATAATGAAGACACTTAAGCTCGGAGGAAAAATGATTTTTTTAAATGTCCAGAAAATCTCACCGTAAATTTCCTGACGACGTAAAAACTGAAGCGGAGTTTTCGTTGCCTATAAATGAAATTCATCTATGTACTGCATGAACAAGAGGAATGTCGGAACGGACACGAAGGCATTGGGACATGACAGTGACTCAGCAAGACACCTTGTCACTGAATATTGTTAATAATATTTACTTTTAAGGAGAAATGTACTCCTTGTTTTTTTGCTGCAAAGTGTTGAACACTAAAAAAACAAACCAACATAAAAATGTTATGATATTTTTAAAACGGCGACAGAAACAAAAGTAACGCTGTCTGCCCGATATCATGTTATTATTTTTTGTTTTTCCGTTTTTCTTTCAAATAGGAAATGGTTCCGTTTCGTGATAGCGGTCATTGTATGATGCTTGTACTTGTATTTGTGTGTTTTTTGTGTGATTCGTTTAGTTATTTTTAGACAATCACAAAATAAGATGCAAGCATTGTAAATGGCAGACTGGCGGACATTTTGTGATGTGTACAGTTTGTCAAAAAAAAATACTTCTTCCACTCGTTTAAAAGTTTGTAATTATGATTCTTAAGTCATGAAAAATGCTGTTGGTTTTTACTTTTTGTTTTATATTTGTTTTTTTGTTTGTTTGTTTTTTTAATAAAAAGCACTACATTATTGTGAATACACCTGATGTTGTTGTACTTTTATTACTATAGAGAAAACACAGAAATGCAGATAGATGTGCAGCTTGAGAGTAATCTGAAGACATGGTCATTTTATTATAATCCTGACATTAAGTAGCATCATGACACATAGATACTTTACATGTTCGTTGGTTGATCAAAGCCATTGGACTTTGTAGAGGGAAACATTTAGGAATCAAAAAGTCTAAGAAATTCTAAATATGAGGCTGATAATCAGATTGAATTATACACGCAGTTTTCATCTTGCTGAAAAACTCCCCTATAATTCTACTTTATCTATTATGTCACAAACAACCTTTTTAGACACAATTCATTGATGAAACATGTATAATTTATCTGACAGAGCCTCTGTGAAAGTGAAGAAACACGACAGATAGACGTTTCCCTCCGTCTGGTGTTTACTGTCCCGTCTCCTGAAAGTTCAGCCTCGTGTTATGTGAAATGAAAACTTGATCTCCTCTGTGACGAATGAGTAAACCTTCCCCCTCCACCAGCTCCCAGCCTGGAAAACTACAACTGTCGATCAACTTTCTGTCTGTGACTAAATGATCCAACGATTCACAAACAAATTAGAGTCAACAGTTTTACATAAATTCTGAATAATAATAATAAATAAGCCTCAAAACAGCTATAAATTTATAAGAAGCTGATTTTCAAGACCATATGTTGGTTAAATATATTTTCTAATAATTCTTAACAAACCCACGTGCACTACTAGTTAAACTCAACCTGTGAAAAGGAAAACCATGAATGAATGAAAGAGAAGGGGGCGTGACCTCCCCTCAACTCTCGCGTGAACTCGTAGCTGGTTGCCATAGCGACGTCCCAGCGGTTCATGTTGTTAGCAAACGATCCTCAACGAGTTCAACTTCACACTGAGACCAAACAATGTCCAGAAGGAAGCAAGTGAAGGACAGAACGGACAAGACGAGTCCAGAGGAGGAGAAAACTACAGGTTTGATAAACAGTCTGTCATCTGCAGTCTGTGTTAGTTAGAACTGGCAGTTAGCCTGGAGCTAACTGCCCGTGTGTCCGTGTCTAGGGGGACAGCAGGTTCAGTACAGGACACTTCATTTTTTAATAAATACGGATTTCCCTGTGAAAAGTAGCATAAAAAATAAATAATTTAAGTGTCTGTAAAGTGCAAATGAAAGTACCACAAACATGGTTAAACAGATGAAATGTACACTGATAGAAAAACAAAATATGTAAAATAATGATAATAATAATCGTTATAATAATGATAGTAACAACAATAAATTTATTTACAAGGTGCTTTTCAAGTTTAAAATGAAAAACTGAAGGAAACCAACAGGAGATGATCAAAAGCTAATCTGAAGATCACACGACAACATAAGAACACAAATGCACGTTTGACAATTGTACACATGAGAAAAGAGTAACAACAAAGTAATATAAAACATTATGAAATGATGACAATGGTCAGAACTAGATTAAAAGTCAATAAATACAAATAACAAAACGTGAATTCAGAACCCAAGGCCAGAGAAGGCACAGGCACATTGTTGCAAAGAGTAAAGAGAGGACAAACATAAAGAATATAAGTTATAAAGAATGGATGCATAAATAAAAATAAAGTAACGAATGGCTTTAACAGAAGATCGTATTCGGTAAGTGCAATAATACTCATAAATACTCCCACCTATGGAAATAATTAGTTGTGTTCAAATAATCACAACAAAGTCATCTTAATAGCATTATTACATGACTTGTATCATTGTCACGGGATTAAATACCAGTCTCATTCATTTTCTATTCTGTTACATGTAAGTGGTTGATAAAAGGATTAAGTGTAAACTCTAGTCTTCCTGTTGTTTTCAGGACAGACTCCATCTGAAACATTACCTGCTCAGACCTTTGGTAAGTGACGTTATCAGTCTGTCTCTGGAGACGCTAAGTGTTGTGTTGTTAAAGCTGTAAACCCTCCATCCCGCAGATGAATATCAGTGCACCGGCAACGTGGAGATCGACTTCCCTGGGCTTTGTGCTCTTCTGGACCTGAGGTGTATCCCAGCTGTCGGCACCAAGCAACCAGCCTCCTCCTCCTCCACGGCTGAAACTGAAGGAGAGGATGCAAGTAAATAACAGCTTTGAATGAGAAGACCTTAAAAAACCAGGAGCATTCATTACACTGGAAATACAATTTAATGTATTGTACCTAATAGATTGTTATATAGGAAGTCTGAAAGTATAATAAACTGTTCCTTCAGTGGACATCCCCTCCCAGATAAAGGACACGTCTTACTGGTCTAAGCCACGTCTTCAAGTGGAGCTGGAAAACGACGACCCCCTCTGTGCCAAGAGCGTGAAGGTTTCAGGTAAGAATCAAACACGGCAAAAAAAATACTCATAACCATATTTCACGCTTGCTTTGACATATGATGTATGCATTTTCATAAAAGTCTCATTTGAGTTTCTAAATATGGTAGTGACCTGTCCAGGGTGTTGCCCCACCTCTCGCCCCTTATCAGCATGGATTGGCTCCAGCTCTCCCTGCGACCCTCAGGCGATATAGATGATGGACGGATATAATATAATATAATATATGTTTTAATATGCACAGGATGGAAGGTGGATGAGCAGATCGCCAGAGTGCTACAGAAGATGCTTCCCTCCCTGAGCCACCTCCAGAGCCTGCAGTGAGTAATGAGCTGCTGCAGACAGGTGTTCTCTTGTCACATGGAACAAGGTTACAGCTTTCACTGTTGTCTTCTTGTTTTTCGTGTGCTCGCAGGTTTTGGCAGGCGGGACTGACGGATCCAGTGGTCACCTCCCTCGTGAACACAGCGTCACTGTGCTCCAGCCTCAGGTGAGTGGACTCTGTTGTCGTTCACTGGGTGAGTCCTTGTTTTGTCGCTCCCTGAATCACGGTGTTGTTGTACTTGTTTCTTTTTTAGGGTGGTGTCATTAGAAGGGAACACTCTGCCTGAACACTGCTTCCACTGTCTTCTCTCTGAAGACAGCGTGTGAGTCACCAAGCAGTTACACACTTCACATGGCAACACAGAGCAAATAAACCTCGATGTGCATTCACACACACACAGAAGCACAAACAGAAGCACAAACACGCCTGATTCCTCTGTGTGTGTCTCTTTGGTCAAGCCTCACCCACTTGTCCCTGAGAAACAACCGGATGGGAGATACCAGCGCTCGTCTGATTGGGTCTTTGCTCTCAACAACCAGAACGTCTAACAAGAACCTGCTGTCACTCAACCTGGCATTCAATTCTATTGGTGATGCAGGTGCTGCTCATATCGCTCAGGTATAATAACCCAGAACTGGCTCCTTAGTCCCTCCACGTGTTCCCCTCATGACCAGTGAGGTTCTGTCTTTGTCCTGTCGTCCCTCTCAGGGCCTGCGCTTGAATCGTGCTTTGCTCTTCCTCTCACTGTGCAACAATCAGATTGGAGACTCGGGAGCTGCTCATCTGGCTGCGGTATCCTTTTACATTAAAGTCTTGAAACCTGAGAGATAATGCATTTAGATCGGTAGTTAAGTTGTTTTAAATTCAGCTTATCGGGCCATTATCATGTAAGTTAATAAGCATCCACTGCTCACCACTTCTCTTTGCAGGTACTTGGCGACTTTGCTCTGACTCATGACGAAGTTGTGGAGAGAAGGAAGATGCTTCTGGAAAGATCTCAGTCTGTAAGTGTTGTAGTGACAAACATTGATAACTTACCTACCCTAAAATTCATAGTCATCGAGAGAAATGGTCATAGTGAGGAGTTTACACAAATCACATAATCCTGTGGAGGTATTTTTTTGAGTCGCTTTTCAGTTCTTTGAGCTCCACAACTGAAAGTTGCATAAATGCCAATACTGATCTAAGCACCTCTATTATGTCCTTGAATACAGTACTTGAGTAAATGTACTTAGCTACTATCCAACACTGGCCACGTTTCACTAAGAGTGAGTGAGAAATATGTTGTTTCTGTCTTTATGAACCTTTTAAACACTTTGTAATTATTTTTATTGCTTTATATCTGCAGACATCTCTAAGGGTCAATTCTGACCAAACGCCCACTGACCAACTTCCCTTGGTTCCCAGCAGCACTTCACTGAAAGAGGACAACAAAGGCACGTCCAAAAAAAAGGTAACACGTCAACATTGGTTTAATTCCAAAGTATTTGATTTGCTACCTTCTGTAAATCTTGTACTATTGATTATTGATATCTGTTGAATTGTAGGAGGCACCCAAAAAAGAGGAGAAACCCGCAACCAGCAAAGAGAAGTCTAACAAGAAATGTAACAGAGAAACACTTGTTTTATTATTCTATGACCTAAGGGGTGATTATCGCTTCAAGGCTGTTTCTCTGAATCTCTCTTAGCCTCTGATGTGAAGGCACCTCCGAGTAAAGGTGGGAAGCCCGGGGACAGAGAGAAACAACCGAGTGCACAGGAGGTATCACACTCATGCTTTCTGAATCTGTGGATCAAGTCATAACGGGAACATGCACAATACAGTCAACAGCTTTTAATAACTTCGCTTTGGCTTTTTTTCTGCAGGTTAAATCAAGCACAGCCCTGAATGAGGTTTGTTTCCTCTGAGCCAAAATGTCGGTGTTGATAATGACTCAGGTTTGAGCAGATTGCTGTTGTTTATTTATTCTGCTCCTCCTCCAGCAGCAGGTGGAGTCGATGGAGATGGGGAACCCCCTGCTGGACGAGTCGCTGCAGCACAGGGACGGGCAGCTCTTTCTGCCTGGAAACACGACTCTCGCCTCCCTCAACCTGACAGGTCGGTCAGTGACTGTGGCTGTGTTACTGTCTCAGCTCGAAAGACAAATCTTATCTTATGACATCTCACATATTTTCAATTGAGATTATTGTGGATCATCAATTTTGCTCTGAATTCCACAAACTCTATTTGCAACGACTTCCTTTTCAAGGCCATGGTAATATTACATTTTCTACTATATATATATATATATATATATATATATACAACGTTTAATAATGACACTTTTCTTATTGTAATTTGTTCAGATAAAAACAAAACAAGATATAGGAAGTTAAAACTTGGAGATTTATTATTTACAGTTCACATTAGGTTCATTAAATGATTAATTGATAAAGGGTTTTAATGCAAGCTGGTTGCTCACGTGCAGCTACTTCCCACATGGCTCTGAGGAAAATAAATAATGAAACCTCAACAGGACTTTTAACACTCCGTTTCTGAAAGGTCTTAAAAGGTGTAAAATCGAATCATCTGAATTTTAGCCCTTAAAAAGTCTTAAATACTTTAAAATGTTTTAGTGGATCTTAAATATGTTCATAGGTCCTAATTATAATAACGTTTATTTAACACTGCTTCTGCCATGCTTCAAAATGAACGTAGATTGTAATGTAATAAGCACGCTGTAATAAAACTACAAACAAGGGTTGTTCTCTACGTGGCTCCTTCACCTTATCTTCAGCTATGGGGAAGTGTAAGTAATCCTGGGACTCTTCACTTTCCTTCATATCTGTAGGAAACAGAATCACAGAGCGGTCGCTGCCTCTGTTCCTGACGTCAGTGGGGATGCAGGGTGAGGATGGAGGCCTGCTGCGTCTCTGTCTGCAGGTGTGTTGCTTTCACCCGACTCAACGTCTTCTTTATCTATTATCAATTAAAGTAGGGTTTTTTTTTCATGGCAGTATAATTTTTTTATGTGATTCAAGTAAATGTGATCCGTGCGTTCTGGAGCAGTGATTCATAATCTGGGGATCGCAATATATTCTGTGGGTGTCACCAGAGGTTGTAAAGAAAAAATATGTAACATGTTCAAAAATAGTTTTTACATATCTCTCTCTCTCTCTCTCTCTCTCTCTCTCAGAGAAACAGCTTCCCACCAGAGTGTGAGACCTATGTGAAGATAAAGGAGGTGATGACACTCAGATACCAGAGAAGAAATGGTTGTGAAGAGAGAGAAGAGGAGGGACAGGGGCCACTTGTGGTTTAAATTTGCTACGTCGCATACAGCAGTCTTGTGGGGAATAAAAGGCCGGTGGCTGAACAGCAGGACAATGTTATTATAATTAAAATCCAGATGCCTGTTTACGGATCCATTTTACTGCTTGGTTTTGCTGATGGTCAGAATTTACACCAAGGACAAAGACTGAGAACAGTCAAATACCAAGTTCTGAATATATAAAAAGTAACACGCACTGATTTTTGAATGGGTCTGTTTTTATTTGTTCATTTTCCCAGTTTTGTACGATAGAAAAGTCGTGATTTTATGTTTTTGGCCGCTGCTCAGACAAAAGATGACGTTGTATTGTACTTGTTGTTACCTTGGTAACCATGCCTTTGATCCTATCTTTAGACTCTAGACTTTGCCTATGTAGTTTTGATCACCAAAGACCTCCAAAACTAACTGTATAGCACCTGCCTATGAACCAAAAGAATAATCCAACACTTTAGAGAAGAAGGAGGCCCCGATCAGTCCAGTGTAAAATAATCACTTCACTGCAGTCGGCTACAGGCAGCTAGAGACAGTCTACAAAGACCACAGCACCAACACTGTCCTTTAGAGTCTTCATTTCTCAGTGCCATGGCTGGAAGTGAGACGTCATTTAAAGTCAATGCCCATGAGGGCTATGCAGATTTCAATAAAAGGCAGTCTACCTTCAGGGAGAGGCAGTCTACCTTCAGGGAGAGGCAGTCTACCTTCAGGGAGAGGCAGTCTGTCTTCAGGGAGAGGCAGTTCAAGGAAGAATATGCAAAGTGCTACCAGGCCATCTCAAAACATGGAATTGAAGACTTCAACCTCAAGCCCATTCTCGAGTTCAGTGAGGAAGAGGGCAAGGTCACAGAGCTCATCAACCATCAGAGCGGGGATCAGTTGACAAAGCCGCTCCATCAGTGGGAAAATGAAATTGTGACGCTCAAGAAGCAGCTCGCAGAGGCCAAAAACAAGCTGAGGGACAAAGATGCAGAAAAACTCTCACACCTGAAAGCTCTGGAGACAAAATACACCTCTATGGCGGAGAACACCAAGGCAGACATCACCAGTCTAACACAGCGCTGGGGAAGGGAATTAAAAAAGTTGAAGGAGGAGACAAAAGACCTTGACCACAACAAGGAACAGCTGGTCAAGGAGAGGAAACAGCTGGACAAGAAGAGTGAACAGCTGGACCAGGAGAGGAAACAGCTGGACCAGGAGAGGAAACAGCTGGACGAGAAGATTAAACAGCTGGACCAGGAGAGGAAACAGCTGGACGAGGAGAGTAACCAGCTGGACACGGAGAGGACACAGCTGGACGAGGAGAATAAACAGCTGGAAGAGAAGAGTAAACAACTGGACCAGGAGAGGAAACAGCTGGATGAGGAGAGGAAACAGCTGGACGAGAAGGGTAAACAGCTGGACCAGGAGAGTAAACAGCTGGACGAGGAGAGTAAACAGCTGGACCAGGAGAGGGAACAGCTGCCCCTGAAGAATTTGGGCAAGAAGGAGGAGAAGAAGACGAAAAGTATTTTGAGTTGGTACAGAAAGTTATTTAATCGTTCGGCTCAGGCTGGACAACAGTAGCTAGCTCCCCCTCTCTCTATGACATTGCTCTTCCATATTTCGATATATTTTTTTATATTCCTTACACTTAGGTATTGCATGTTACTTATTACTTGTTGATGTATTTTGGACTCTTTCTGCTGTAACACTGCAAAACTCCCCATAGTGGGACTAATAAAGGACTTTTTATCTTAGCTCCGTTGTAGAAAAATACAAAACAGTTTTTACCACAGTCACATACCAAGTTCTGAATATAAAAAAGTAACACGCACTGATTTTTGAATGGGTCTGTTTTTATTTGTTCATTTTCCCAGTTTTGTACGATAGCAAAGTTGTGATTTTATGTTTTTGGCCGCTGCTCAGACAAAAGACAACGTTAACTCGGGCTTCAGGGAATAATGAAGGGCTTTTAAAAAAAACAATTTTCTAGTTTTTATAAACTGTCATTTGACCTCATACCGGGTCTACAAAGGGTATAAAAAAAAAAGTAATTCTGAAATGTCTTGCTTCTATTTTCCTGGAAGAAATGGAACTAATTTAAACACAGGGACTCTCACATAGTGATATAATGAAAAAGCTCATATTTAATATTGCTCATTATTCCATTAGTGTTATTCAGTCACATAAGCCTCTTCTTCTACTTCTTAGTTCAGTTAATCGGCGGCTGGCAACCAACGTCAAGGTTCATTACTGCCATCTACTGTATCTCTTATTACCGACGAGACTCGACAGAACCAGCTGAGCACCTTCTCTTCCTCCTCTTCCCCATACTTGGCCCACTACTCGGTAAACAGAATTGTACGTGTTGTTACCATGGTAACCATGCCTTTGATCCTATCTTTAGATTCTAGACTTTGCCTATGTCAGTTTTGATCATCAAAGACCTCCAAAACCAACTGTATAGCACCTGCCTATGAACCAAAAGAATAATCCAACACTTTAGAGAAGAAGGAGGCCCCCATCAGTCCAGTGTAAAATAATCACTTCACTGCAGTCGGCTACAGGCAGCTAGAGACAGTCTACAAAGACCACAGCACCAACACTTCCCTGAAGAGTCTTCATTTCTCAGTGCCATGGCTGGAAGTGAGAACCCAAAAAACTGGGTATCATTTAACACCGACAATGAACACTCTTGTGTGCAGACTGCCTTTGGGCAAATCGGGCAAATCGAAAATAACAACATGGGCAATCACATCACTCAGCCGGAAGCTGGAAGGTCGTGGTTCAACTACAAGATTAGTAAAGATAGAGTGAGGGTCAGAAGACTCGAGCAACTTCTATCGATCAGGGAGAGGCAGTTCAAGGAAGAATATGCAAAGTGCTACCAGGCCATCTCAAAACATGGAATTGAAGACTTCAACCTCAAGCCCATTCTCGAGTTCAGTGAGGAAGAGGGCAAGGTCACAGAGCTCATCAACCATCAGAGCGGGGATCAGTTGACAAAGCCGCTCCATCAGTGGGAAAATGAAATTGTGACGCTCAAGAAGCAGCTCGCAGAGGCCAAAAACAAGCTGAGGGACAAAGATGCAGAAAAACTCTCACACCTGAAAGCTCTGGAGACAAAATACACCTCTCTGGCGGAGAACACCAAGGCAGACATCACCAGTCTAACACAGCGCTGGGGAAGGGAATTAAAAAAGTTGAAGGAGGAGACGAAAGACCTTGACCACAACAAGGAACAGCTGGTCAAGGAGAGAAAACAGCTGGACAAGAAGAGTGAACAGCTGGACCAGGAGAGGAAACAGCTGGACCAGGAGAATAAACAGCTGGACGAGAAGAGTAAACAGCTGGACCAGGAGAGGAAACAGCTGGACAAGGAGAGTAACCAGCTGGACACGGAGAGGACACAGCTGGACGAGGAGAATAAACAGCTGGAAGAGAAGAGTAAACAACTGGACCAGGAGAGGAAACAGCTGGACCAGGAGAGGAAACAGCTGGACGAGAAGGGTAAACAGCTGGACCAGGAGAGGAAACAGCTGGACGAGGAGAGTAAACAGCTGGACCAGGAGAGGGAACAGCTGCCCCTGAAGAATTTGGGCAAGAAAGAGGAGAAGAAGACGAAAAGTATTTTGAGTTGGTACAGAAAGTTATTTAATCGTTCGGCTCAGGCTGGACAACAGTAGCTAGCTCCCCCTCTCTCTATGACATTGCTCTTCCAGCAATGGACGTCACACCCGAATAGTTGATAGCGTTCCAGTTGCACAGGAACAATGGTTACGTTAGCCATTGTTAGCAAAACAGTTCATAATAAAGAATTACGCTGCATTTCACGCACAACACCGTAGTAAAACATCCACAGACAGTATTTGGACACATTTAATAAGAGAAGTGATAATAAACATTAAAAACTACTGTTGATATACGGAGGGGCCATCTTGGATTTCGAAGTCGATGGTGGTGAGGTTCCTCCGACCTTCTGAGTGGAAATTCCGTCTTGAGGGGGCGCTGCAGATGCAAATGACAAAATCTGAGGATTATTGGAACGCGGCATTAATGTTTATCAGTGATTGTACTGTCCAATCTAGTATCTGTCTGTGAATGCGATTCTATGGTAAAGAACTGGTGGTGGATTTCCGCAGGCGCAGACACTCTCCCCTGACACTGGTGAACATCCAGGGAATGGACATAGAGTTAGTGACTTCTTACAAGTACCTGGGTGTTCACCTGAAAAATAAACTGGATTGGACTGATCATGCCAGTGCACTCTTTAAGAAGGGCTGGGATACCCGCTTGACTCAGTGGAGGTGCTGGGACAGAGGAGGATGATGGCGAGGCTGTCTTCTCTGATGGACAACCAGTCCCCCCCCCCTGCAGGACACCATCACAGCACTGGGCAGCTCCTTCAGGGACATACTGATACACCCTAAGTGTCTGAAGGAGAGGTATCGCAGGTCGTTCGTTCCTGCAGCAGTAAGACTATACAACCAGCTCTGCTCCCAGTAAAAAACACATTCAGCACCATTGGATTGCAGTTTAAAAAATGTTTTGTCTCAACTGTGCAATATTCATCTGTCTGTGGAATATAAACGGTTCATGTGCAATTCATTCACTGTAAATTATTTATTCCCGTCTTTACACTAGTTTAATTACATTCATGTGTTTCTATATTTCTATATATTTTTTTATATTCCTTACACTTAGGTATTGCATGTTACTTATTACTTGTTGATGTATTTTTGACTCTTTCTGCTGTAACAATGCAAAACTCCCCATAGTGGGACTAATAAAGGACTTTTTATCTTAGCTCCGATGTAGAAAAATACAAAACAGTTTTTACCACTGGAAAACGTTCTAATACAAAGCAGATAGCTAAACAGAGAGTTTAGAAACATATAAGTCACATCTTAAAAATAATTATTATGTACAATGAAGTTAAAAAAAAACCGGTTTTGACCTCACCAATATGGCCGTTGAGTATGAAGCCGTCACTTCCGCTCTGGGCTCAAAGGAAACACCGATATGAAGCCCTCGCTTCCGGTGAAGCCTCCTTTTCGGCAACGGCTATTTCCTCGCCAACATGCCAGTGAGTATCTTAGCCCGCGGTACTTTGCTTTTTCTCCACTTTAACCCCGTGTTGTGCGTTCGCCGCTCGGCTCGACGTGTGCGTAACAAGCTAGCGACGGACCTGGAGCCGGTTCCGGAGGCTTTCGTTGAGTTTCCGTCCCAGTTTTTGAACAAAATAAATGTGCACATTGCGAGCGCGTTGTGAGACAAGATGGCCGCGCACACACCGCGGACATGGAGCCAGCTACCCGGGCTGAGCCGACCCGAGCGCGAACAGTCAGGATCCGCTGGGTTCAGGTCCCGGTCGTGATTTACGTACGTTTCTACAGATTAGTGATGCGTTTTTAAAACAAAATCCCCCCCCCACCAGGGTCGGTGAAAGTGCGCAGCCCGCTTTGGCTCATCAGAGGACACGGGCCAGAGCAGCAGCCCTAGCGGTTAGCATCTAAGCTAACACGACTTGGCGTGAATTTAATCTAAAATATACAATTATACACAACCACAACACAACTGGGTTACGTTTTTTTTGTTAGAAAATGTGCCCGATCTCCAGTTTGAGATAGATGTGTACTGTATTGATCCCAAATTGGAAAATATTTGAACTGACTGATAAGAAATTGGAAATTAATTTCCGTTAATATTATGAACTCCTTTTGCTAACTATAGCTAGCCGGCTAATGTAAACATTTGTTACTGTTGCACGGAATAACTCGGGTTATTCGGGTGAGACGCCATTTCGAGCTCTGAGGTAGAAAAATATAAAACATGGGCAGTGAGTGTGGGTGACGTAATACTTGTATCTGAGTTGTTACTACTGGAGAACCCCGAAAACTTCCAGTTTTAGATATACATGTACTTTATTGATGCCAAATTGGGACATCTTTAAACCTACTGATCAGAGTTTAAAATGTTCACATCAGTCTCCTTGACGTTTCCTTTGTTTTCCCCCTGAATCCAGCTCGCAAAGGACTTGTTGCATCCATCCCCTGAGGAGGAGAAGAGGAGGCACAAGAAGAAGCGTCTCGTCCAGAGTCCAAACTCCTACTTTATGGATGTGAAGTGTCCAGGTACAGATCTGCAGATGCACTGACACTTGTGCTGTCATTGTGATGTGTTGATTCACCTCAGATTGAGTTGGTAACCGGTGTCTTTTGGTTTCTTCCAGGATGTTACAAGATCACGACGGTGTTCAGCCATGCTCAGACAGTGGTGCTGTGTGTGGGCTGCTCAACAGTTCTCTGTCAGCCCACTGGAGGCAAAGCGCGTCTCACAGAGGGTCAGTACTGTCCTGCAGTGAATGTGTCGGCACAGACTCGCACCGACAAAGACACAAGTTGTTGTCATGTGCTGCATTTGAACTCGGAAGTCGGGCCAGTTTCTATCAGCTGCTGAGACACAGTATATTTATCTAAAGGGACGTGAGATTCACTCTACAGTGTTAATCTTGAATAAGCAGGCCTCAAAAAGTGTTTACAGTACCTTTTTATAAAGAAGATACTCTGGGCCGATTGTAAAAGTGCATTTACGACCTTCAACGACAATATCATCTTGATCTTTGGCCTCAAAAGTCCTAAAATGTGCTTTTGTGTGGAGATCATCCAGCGTCAGGACACTCAGTCCTTTTCTCAGTCCATCAACTGGTGTAAACTGAAGGCAGTTGGTGATCTGAGCCCAAACGCATCCAATTCAGGAGTCTCCTTTCTGGGTTACAATAATTATCATCCCGTATATAATCCAATGTAATGTTAAAACTGTGGAAGGAGATACAAAAACAGGATTAAACTGTACATTACATCCGGATACTATAATTAAGCACATCAACCAATCAGGACCTTCACTTGACTTCCATTGATAGAGGAATAATTGACTTGACGTCACCTAATTATCTCATCACAACAGGTAACACTCAGATTTATTTTAACGTAGCTCAAAGTCCACCTGTTTCTTTGTCTGGTGCTTTTAGACCCTTAAATATTATGTCAGATAAAAGTGTATTTAACGTGTGTGACGTTGGCCGCACTGCCAAGTGACTGGACTTCCTCTCTCGTGGTCTTCCAATCTCATTCCAGTGCCAGATTGACCTCAGCTTGCAGAAGGGTTGAGCTAGACCATTGGCTCCCCCCTTTCGAAGGCTGAGAACATTAACACTAGTTACTGTACAGGTCTGATGTTGCTGATGGAGGAAGTCAGTGTGACTCGTTTCATCTTCATCACATAATAGTTTTCAGTTTAGATTCTGTGTAGATTCTGCTGTCGCTTCAGTGACTTTCTCTCCGTGCACAGTAAAGTCAGTCAGTCGCAGGAAGAGGTGTCGACCTAATCAGTCACATGACGCAGCATTATGTGACACAATAGTGTGCGTGTGCAGCTTTTCTGTACTGTACGGCTTCTCTTTTGTGAGTCTGACTGTCATTGTCTCCTCTTGCAGGGTGCTCATTCAGGAGGAAGCAGCACTAGCTGTTGTCCCTGGCGCTGAAAAGGGAGAGGAGGGGATGGACCGGTGGATATCAGCATCTTGACCCAGCTGTCTGATCCGAACTGATAAGAACGAGGCACGAAGACGAATCGGACGGCAGATGAACTTCCAATGTTCATGTTGACAGATCGGTTGTGGCTGTAACTCCACCCTCCAACCCGGTCTCTCTTTAATAAATTGTTTTGGCTAAAAGAGCAGCTCGTATGTGGTGACTTCACTGTTCATGTGCAAGAATCTGTTAGACGAAGACAGTATTTTAACAACTTTATTAGAAAGTACAACAGGTGTAGAATCTGGATTTGAGGACATAACTCCGAGAGGTGCATCTTTTGTTTCTAATACTAAACTGTTATTCATTTCATAAGTTATTTATTAAATCAGGTTAAAAAGACTGATCGATTTGAGTTAAACCATTTAATCTTTTTGAGTTTTTCTTACTTTGGGCTTTAATTAACAAATATTTATAGTCATGACTTATCTGACCTTCATTCAATTTCTGTTGGACTAAACCCCAAAGCCCTTCACAATGTCCTTAAGAGTTCATCAAATTGGGATCTGTAGACCACAGGGAGATCATGGTGCATTGCCAGGGTCTGTATGAAGTTTCCAGATTCATCCATTAAATAGATATACTGGTATTCTGAGTTGACATGGTGAAAATACTTTACATGTAATACATGTCTATTAATCTTTCTTAGACAACTAAGTATAAAAAAACATTCCACACATGAGTGGGTCCCTGGAATATTTACTATCTTTTCGAGGTCCTTGCTTAGAAAAAACAATTGTTGGATAACATGTCCACAATTTAAAATATTACTCATTTGAGAAACTGAACCTTGAATTATTATGTTCGACACCTAAGTGGTTGATCTGTCAGAGCAGATGCACGTTGACAGATGTTCAGTTTGGTTGCAGATCTTGTTTTTCAGTTACTCCAGGGGTGATTTAAAAAACCTTCATGAAAAGTGATTTATGACTAATGTCTAAATTTAGATTTTGTGATATTACTACAGAAAATGGTCTACCTATGTTTTTTTTTTCAACAATTTAACATGCCTTACACCTTGAGAAGCCTCCAGCTCAGCACCGCCTCCCTCGGCCTCTTCTCTACCTGTCGCTGCCACTCACGCTGGCCGCCTCGGCCTTCATCTCCCTCTCCCTGAGCAGGTGGCGGATGGAGGAGTTCTGCGTGGACAAGGTGTTGGACAGGAGCGGCATCAGGCCCCTGAAGCCCTCCCTCAGCTCCTCCACGTGCTTCTCCAGGCTGTGGATGTGCAAGTCCAGCTCCCCCCTGCAGCCCTGCACCTCGGACAGCACGTCGTACATTAGGCTCTGCATCTGTGTTGGGGTTTGACGTCCACAGTGGTGCGGAGTAGGGCGGAGAAAGAGAAGAGGATATTAGATGCTACTTTGTTGAGGTTTTCACAGGATGGGATTTAAAGTGATGTTTTCACTTGCCTCTCTCACCTTGCCGAGGTCCAATAATGAGTTGCTTTGGTCTGCAAGTGTCCTCTTCTCCATCTTTACACGACGCAGCCTGGAGACAAAGGTATCTTATATAGCTGCTGCAGGAGGTTAATGTGATATCTGATTAACTTTCATTTATTAGCAAACATTAGTTGCCACTATCTACTGTTCATACCATTTAGTGAAGTGAGTTTAACTTTCTATTTCTAAGAGGAAGAACTTTTCATTTTTTCTTTTAAATTTGACAAAGTCTCACTTAAAAATTCTGATGCAACAGGAGCGTCTCAATGGACTTTGAGGGCCCCGTGGCAAAAGGGCCCCAAAGCACTGCACGGCTACATAAAGTGTCTTTATCGAGGTTGTTCAATCTGTGATTTGGGTGAACTGACCCTTTAAAGTGTCGGGTCAATAAATTACTTCACTTTGAATTTAAAATATCACGATCATTTAAAAATCATAAATCAGTCAAATCGACGTGAGAGAAAAATGTAGGCAGGAGGCGGAGCTACGTCAAAAAGTGTTTTCACACGCTGACCCTGCAAACTGTAGCACATGCATTAGAAATACACTGTTTTCTAAGATGAAAAACCAAACACAACTTGATGTAAAAAGCACCTATACATGTTTCATTGCTAACATAGGGCATGTTAAGTGAAAAGGCCGTTGCAGCCTGACACCAGGGTTCAGTGTCTTACTGGTGGATGGCCAGAAGCAGCTTCCTCTGGTGCATGCGGACTCGGCTGTTGTCTCTTTCTCTGGACAGCTTGGTGTGTTTGTAGATGAGCCAAGTCTCTCTCAGCACATTCGCCGCAGCAATTTTTTGCTAGTGAGAGGAAGCAGAAGAAGAAAATACCCACGGGGGAATCGTTTTAGGTTCATTCACATAACCTCATTGGTTTGTTATTTACTGCACACGCTGAACAACAACGACAGGACTGATGTGTACTACAGCGAGTTTGTCTCATTCTCGGCTCACGGGCTCGTGAGGTGAGATAATTCTGCTGTTTTTCATTAGTGAAGTGTCAGTGTCAATATCGCACAGCAGGACAAAGTTATACAGATCAATAAGACAGGCTGCTCGGAAAAAACTACTTCATATGCGATGGAACTATTCCTTTCTAGCTGTGGAATTTCCATCTCATGAATGTGCAATCCTGTTACATTGTATATATTCTGTTTAGGTTGTATTCATTATTTTCCACTTTTTATATTTCCTAGCATTGTTTTGATTTGATGAACTGAACTGAATTGTGTTTATATTGCATATTATATTGTATACTTACCCGTCTTATCTTATCTTATCTAGCCTTATCTAACCTTACCTTCCCTTACTGTATTTTATCTTACCTTATCTCATCTTATCTAATCTTATCTTATCTTATCTTATATTATATTATATTATATTATATTATATATGTGGTGACTAAAGTCTCCTCCTTAAGGCTGAAGCTGTGCTCTTCAAGCTGTTAAGGTGAACAATACAAATCAAATCAAATTTATTTGTTAGCCCATATTGACAAATCACAATTTAGGACCTAACAAGGTGCGACATCCTCTGACCTTAAGGAAAAACTACCAAAAAACCCACAAGCCTTTTAACAGGGGGAAGAAAACCTTGGGAAAAAGAAGTGAGGGATCCGTCTCCCAGGATGGAGCACAACAAAATAACATTAATTATAACATTCATGAGAAAAGACAGTGTCTAACAGGAAAAAGAAGAAACCTGCTGAGTTCATATAGTGTCTGCAGGATCTCTGTTTCTTTGGGTTATATTTAGTTTAAATAATAATGCACAGCACAGACACACTCATGCACATTGGTATTCACCCTCTTCGAGATGTGTGAGTCCATCATGAAGTTGTGAACGTGCTTCTCTGCTCGCGTCAGCTCCAGCTTCCTGGCAACCACCGCCACCACCAGCACCGTGCAGCCGGCTCCCTGGAAGAGACGGACTCAGACGTTTAAATTGTGATTATTCACAATCTGGATTTATCCACGTCGCCACGTGCTTACCATTATACCAGTGAGGAGGCAGATGCTGCGTCCACAGTAGGTGTGAGGAACCACGTCTCCGTACCCGATGGACAGGAATGTGACGGAGACCATCCACAGCGCCTCCATGTAGTTGCTGCTGAGGTCTCTGTAGTTGTGGTGTCTGAAGGAACAATAAATGAACTCATGTGATCACACTGAGCAGCAGCTCCACCACTTTACTGCACTGATTTCAAAAAGTTCAATCTTATACTGCAGTAAAACCATGTTCTGAATACAATGAGACTGTTATCTGTGTGTAGTGTGCAGCTGATTGATTGAATATAGGAGAACTATACTGATTTCTAGTTTTTAGCTGTATTTATTCTGTACCAGTTCTGCTGTAACACCCAAAATTCCCCCCATGTGGATCAATTAACTATTATCTGACCTCATTCAAATAAAGACAATTGATTTTGACAAAGGATTTTAATTCATCGTAATGTTTTTAGAGCTTAATTTTCTTCTTTTCTGAATTTGTTGAATGTTTTACTTTCACATCTCTGATGTTACCGCTCCTCTCCTGTGCAGATTCATACCTCTCACACACGTGTAAGCCCCACGCTGCCACGAGCCACAGAGAAACGCTGAAAATCATCAGCACGGTGCCGGGGTACGTCGTCATCAGAGTTTTCCCCACGAACCGGGTGTTGAAGTGAATCTGAGGATCACAGAGGGGGGAGGTTTGACGTCAGCACTTTGACAGTAGGGCTCCTACTTAGCCAGGTTATTTAGGCTAGTACCTGTCAGATTATCATTATATAACAGAGAGGAGATATGGGATGAGAGAAACTTGTTCTCAATCCGGCCGGATATGTGCATAGCAGGTTTGGAACTGGAGGGGGGGACAAAGGTCATTTTCATCACTGTTAAATGGTATTAATAAAGGAGGGGATCAGCCGGGTGGATATTATCATCTGTGGAAAATAAAGTAGACAAGCGAAGGAGAAGTAGTGAGGGATGTAATCAACATAAACCACAAGGATTCTTTGGGAGTAAAATTTTGATATCCACATCTCAGGTGTCACATGTCTGCAGTAACACTCATACAGGAAGCACAGCCCTAAATATTGGCCCCATTTCGTCCCCTCCTCTCTGTGTCATAATCTCCTCCCTGCACCATCCGAGCCAGTTAAGCCCACAGCCAGACTCTGCGTGGAGCCCACTGGTGACCTCTGACCTTGTTGAGTGCTCCGATGCTGCGGGACGCGGTGTCGGTGAAGAGGCGGCTGTGGAGCATCATGGCACGTCCCAGCAGGTAGAGCCGGAAGAACATGGGCAGAGCCAGCACGATCTCCAGCTCCGTCTCCGACAGCGACATGCGGGACGTGGTCTGCTGGAAGTACGACAGCAGGCCCACGGGATAGGGATGTATGGCCACCACCGCCAGCTCCAGGCCGATCAGAGCCAAGCGGTCGGTCGTCATGGCAATGCGCCAATCCTCCGAGCCAATGTCGTGGACGTAGAGCTGTACCAGAGCGGGGGGGGGGGGCAGAGCATCACAGTGCTGTAAAGATCTGGTTTACATAAATCTGTGAGGTCAGAAGATGATTAAAGGGAAAAACCAAAAAAAAACAACAATATACAGACACTTTCATCTCTTTAGACCTTTAAAAACCCTTCAACGCTCAGAGTCATGTCCCCATGGGGACTTTAAACTGTCCCCAGGACACTTTGGTTCAATTGAATGAGCCACAGAACAAAAAGAGTTGGAACTGCTGATATTTATTGATGATAATTCGCCCACTTTTTAAATCTGTGGAGAAATCCCTGGAGGAGGAAAAATTAGTACTACTACTATTACTACTACTACTACTACTAAGAATAATACATTTTATTTGTAAAGCACTTTTAACAATGCTCAAAGACACTTTAGACTGGATTAAAAAACAGAAAGCAGATAAAATCGAATAACTGAAATACACATTATAATCACAGTCAAATATAAAATACATGGTTTTGAATACTGTTTTGAAGGTGGACAGAAAAAAAGAAAAGAAGTGTTGTTATTAAAACCGTCAGTGAGCAGATACCTGCACCTCACAGCAGTGGAACGCCACGATGAAGCCGAGCAGGATCAACGTGGACAAACTGATGATCGACTTGAGTGCGAGGGAGTAAATGGAGCTCTGTAGGAGACACACACACACACACACACACACACACACACACACACACACACACACACACACACACACACACACACACACACACACACACACACGACACAACATCACATTGTCAGCTGAAGGCACAATGTAAAAAATGGCACCAGTGATCCTGTGTAATCACATAATCCACTATTGATATAATGAACATCATCTCATGAACGTACTGTGCATTTTCCCGAGGCTGCTGTTGCATCAGTTCTGCCACTGACTCAACACATTTTATACGACACAGCTCGTGATTAACAGGTTTTATGTTTTTCCACAGAACACAGAGGAAGAAAATCTAAATGAAATGTGATTTTCTCAGGCAGTAAAACTAATGCTGGGCTTTTGTCGTAAAAAAGAAAATAACTGCAATTCTACAGTGAGATTTCTTCTCTTTAAAAATCTTTACAGCCCAGCATCACGTTCACATCTCTCAGCGTTTCGTTGTGTTTCCCCTCTGACCCTCTGACCCTCTGACCTTGCTGTAGACGCTCCAGGAGAGCTCCGTCTCCGTCACCATCAACACCACCCCGAATATCCCCACCGCCACGGCGCAGTCGCTCAGCTGCTGCCTCCTCAGGAACAGAGCCCTCCTGCGGACCAGCCGCCAGCCGATGCTGTGGGTCTTCCAGTAGTGGTCGTCCTTGCCGTCCACCTTGTTCTTTGGGCTGGACGGAGGACTGGTGCTGGTGCTGGAGCCGGAGCTGGAGCTGGGACTGGGACACTCGGCTCCCGGCAGCCTGCCTTTAGCGTGAGACAGGTCCTGATGGTACCGGGACATCTCGTTTTGTGGCTGGAGGTCGTCATCTTTGCTGGTGATGATGATCTCGGGGAGAATCTGGCGGTCGTGCATCTCCAAACAGACGCTGCCTCGGCCCTCAACCTCCGTGATCTCTAAATGGGACCTGCAGGGGCCCCTGAAGGGGGACCGGCAGGGAGAAGCGTGGACGTCAGTGAAAGAAGTGACTTGTTCTTGGAGTCTGTTTGAACCTACGTTTTTGGCTTTGCACTGTTGATTCCTCTCCTTGTGTCCCAGAGTTTGTTTGCTTCCCCCTGATCTTTTCCCACATTTCTTCTCTTTGCCTTTGGCTTTGCATCCTCTCTGTTTGGAGCGAGGGGAAGACGTGACGTACAGGTGGCCGTTGTACAGAGGTGTGGTGGCCATGGCCTGGGTTCGGTCCAGCCACACGGTGTGATCGGCCGACATCTGGATCGTGTGGTGGATCCCACACTGCGGAGAGCAGGCCTGAGGTGGAGGGACTATCCTGGGCGGGAGGAGGGGTCGCTGGTCCTCCACCTCGTCTCCACTCACCACCGACAGGTTCATAGAGGGGGAGTGGTCCATGATGAGGGGGGTAAAGGTGAAGATTCAATGGATCTCTTTAAAAGGGTTGGAGCAAAGATGGTGAGATAGAAAGACAGATGTTAGACAATGTAGTGTAAATGTCATTGTAAAAGAAAACTGCTTTGCAAGTTCTACTCACCAGAAAAGTTTCTTGAATCTCTAATGTTTATTTTTCTTAATTTTCTCCTTTCTTTATCTGTAATGTGTTTTTGGAAATAATTCAGATTATGTGAAATGCAAATATTGTTTAATTTGCCCAATCACATATTTTTAGGGCTCAGTCATCAAGATTTAGACATAAATTTTCCTTAGTTTAACATACTTTACTCTTAATTTACTTTTCAATCACTATCCCATAGGTTACTAATATTAAAACATCTTAAAGTCATTTAAAAACATCTCTTTTTATCTCTGTTCTTACCTTTTCACTCAGATTTTCAGGCCGTGAGGATGAAAACAGGCCAGACAACAGTTTTTTCTATTTCAATATTCAGTCTCCTGTTGGTCTCATCTGCCTGAATCACAAAAGGATCCTCCGAGTGACGTCCTGCTGCAGCTTCGACTCAACCAAAACATCACTTTCATCGAGGAAGAATTCAAATTTGAAAACAAATCGAGCTGCAGCACCGAAGAAACCTCCGATGTGATCAGATCCAAATATTCCAGTCGTCCTCAGTCTGCATGTATGAACTTTCCAGCAATCCATTAGCAGCCTCACTACTGCAGAGACCCTCCCTTACATTCAGGCAGAGGTTATGAACTCATCCTGCGTATGACGACACACGAGGTAAATACCCACAAGTATCAATGACATCTTCTGGCCATTTATCCCCTTGTTTGGCCGTGTTTCCTGCTTCATGACTGTCAGCCATCAGGGCATCTTCCTTAAAGCTGCAGCGGCTTAATGACTGCACAGACTCTCAGTTGCAGATGTTGCGTGGAGCCAAGGCAAAGAATGTGTCATCTGTCAGGAGTTTTTTTAGCCGGGATTGGCAGATTTCCTCTTCCATGCGTGTGTGTGTGTGCATGAGTGTGAATGTGTGAGTGAGTGGGGGGGGGGGGGGGGGGTTGCCTGCTTATATATGGGTGCCTTGGTGTCATTCATCACCCTGAAAAGTCACGGCCTGATCAGAAATGACAATAAATCACTTTTCATTTGTACCTTCAGCAGCTGATGTCATTATTCGGGGGGAGAATTCTCAATGGGTTATACAAACTTTAAATAAATCTAATCTTCAAAGGAAAACAACGCTCCTCAGTATCAATTCAGCAGATTAGTATCCCAGATTAATCAAGTGAGACAGCGAGCTGATGCTTATGAGCTTATGAAATATCAAATATGTCACTTCTTAAGCGAACAATATGCAGAGACCCGGGGAGGAGTATTAAGCATTAAAGCCATAACAATGACATTCAGCATCATTTATTTATCCAAATCCTCGTGACAGATGGGTCCACAGATAATAGATCTCCCTCCAAATGGAGAGGCCCAAGGAGCAATGGGTGGGCGGAGAGTGCATCCGGATCGTAGCAGGATAAAGGACGGCACGATTTAATCTGAAGACAGCGCGGAGTTAAAGATGGTGACTGAGTCCAGTGGGAGAGAGCAGCACAACAGTCTGATCAGCCGGTGTGTGATTTCTGCCTCCTCAGACGTCCCTCCAGATCTAAAGCAGATTCATTACGCTGAAGTCGACTCAGTCCTACTGCGAGACTTAGCCAGATGCTGCTGTCTGGATTTTGTTTTGTGTTGACATTCTGCACACGGGGAAGCTCCCGACTGTCTGCGTCTCAGAGCCCGACTGTCAACAACGAACCCCTTTGAGGATGATGCTCTCTGGTAAAAACAGACAGTATCTCACATTTTGAATACATAACTTTGCAGGAATATAAAGCCGAACTGACTCCACTGAGGCTGAAATGCTCCTAAGTTATGTTGTCGTTTTGATAACAAGATGCTGACGGGATATATGCACATCTGCAGGGCTCCAAATTAATTCAAGCCTCCAGCCAAGTGCTTGTAAATCCTGGCTGTTGTAGCGGCACAGGAGCTAAGTATGTCAATTTGTTGTTTGCCTCTGTGGCTGTTTGCCAGTGCATCTTCAATTAGTCTCTTCCATTGCAAATCATCCTTTGGCTGCTATAAGCAAGTGGAATTAAATATTTTGAGTCCACTAATTGCTGCGGCTGGTAAATGGCAGACGGCTCCGAGCCCTGAATCTTAAGCGAGGGTCAGTTTATCCTCTGGTCAGGATGATTGCTTCAGACTCATCGGCAGAGAAGTACTGGTCACAAGATGAAGAAGTTCTATTAGAACACAAACAGTGGTAACTCGGTTTTACTTTGAAAAGGTTAAAGGCCCAGATAAGAAATAAAGTTTGAAAGTTTTTAGAAATAACCTTTTTTACTTTCTCGCAAAAACTCAGGTGAAAAAATTGGTGCCTCTTTCATATCTCTGTGTTCCCATTAAGTTCACTTCATGGATTAACGTTACATTCAAGTCACTGAGTTTTGTATGTAAACCCCCAAATATTAGAAAGCATCATCAGTATAGAAACAATATGCAAATAGGCTATGAATAAATAATATTAAGACATGTGTAATCCTCCCCATCTTTGTTCGTATGGTTTATACAAACTCTTCTGACTCTAGCTTCATATAGCTCAAAGCTACATTAGCCGCTATAAGCATAACATACTTGAATCTTGATCCAGAACTAGAATTAAATGTCCTTTGAACAAACCTGTTCAGATTATTTCTTGAGAAATTAAAAAAGAAAAGTAAGAAAATAAAAACCTTATCCAACAATTTTAAAGAAAGTGAAAAAAAAATGAATCCTGGATCTGTTCCCTTAAACTAATCTGCTCCAAAAGCCAAGGGGTTCTTTTGGCCGACCTCCCCATCCTTCCACCAAGTTCCAATAAGATTGGTTGAGTAGTTTTTGCGTAATCCTGCAAACAAACAGACAAACAGCGTTGAAAACACTGAAATGACACATGAGCAAACCGCCAAGTCCCAACAGTCCCCTAATGAAACCAAGTTTAAATTCACTTAATCCAGATTTTCATCAGATCAACTAAATTTCATGGAAATCGAGCTGCATGGAACTGTCCAGCTGTAGAGGTGCGATGCTGCACTGCTGGAGCGAACTTTTATCATTTCACACCATTACGTTTTATTGGATGACTTCTGCCCAGCTGCTCTGGGTTTGCTGGGGCCAGGACGTAATTGTCCACTAGAAGAGAACTTCATCCACTCAACTCCATTCAGGACTAAAGAAAAGGCCACTCTGACAAATCAGACGTCACAGGCCAGTGGATGTATGTGCTGGGTTTGTCGATAACACCCTATTAAGTGGAGGGGACGTGTCAGCGTCGGAGAAGGCCCAATCTAATCAGCAGAGTAATTAAAAGCACACAGCACAGCAGCCCTGATGGCTGCACTGTCAGGGGCCGGCGTTCAGCATTTAGCACAGAGAGGGGGGGGGGGGGAGGTGTATTAATGCCAGGACGGAGCTGCTGCCATGCAATTAAAATCACAATCAGGATCAGGAGGACCAATAAAAGAGACACATCAAATGTCAGCTGTGCAGAGAGTGATGTGTGGAGCTACAAGCAGAATATAATTGTCCACATGATTTTAATAATCCTGATCATTGATGCGGCTCTAATTCACACCGGCTCTGTGTTTCCACTCATTTACCTGCATTGTTTCCTAATTAGCTTTCTCTTTATAGCATCGCCCACTCATCAACTCATCATCTCAGTTAACCTTGTTTCCACCTGGTTAATTAACACCATCACCTTCCCTCCACCTTCCCTCCAATTCAAATAAAAAACCCTCCTCCTGCTGCTACCAGCGTGCAGTTGGAGAACAGTCCACCAGATGTCACCCACGCCTCAGTGGCTCCTCGGGTGCATTTTTATGAAGCCAGTAAATGAATTTTGCTTTCTGGCACCGAGCAGCACAAGGAGCTTTTTATGTGCAAAGTCAATTTGGCATAGTTAAGTAGCAGCGTTGCAGGGGATGCAGCAGCAACAGGATGCTCCTCCTGCCATGACACATTGCTGACGCCCCACACACTGTGGCCTCCTCGCTCCTCCACGCCTGGTGCAGTTTTTCTGCTCTAACCGGTGACCTGGTCGTCCCCTCCTCTCTCCTCCGAGGGCCACTTTCCATCCGGTGGGTGCAGCCGAGCATGAATCTGTGGCTCGGGAGCGCTCTGGATGTGTGACAGGCTGCCGAGCAGAGGGGGTAATTCCGAAGGGCAGAAGAAGTAATAGGGTAATCTATTATACAGTCCAGCTCTTTCTTCCTCCTCTCTTCCCCTCCTCCTCCTCCTCCTCCTCCTCCTCCTCTTTCTCAGTCTTTCGGCCTCTCGCTGCCTCTGCCCTTGCATCAGCATTTCGTGAGGACAAATGAGAGGAAGAGTTTAACTGTGCACATTTCCATTGCATGTCCAGCACTTTCTCAATTAAACTGGAGTCCATCTGCCCTGCTGATTCAAAGCTGACCCCTCTGCTGAGTGTGTGTGTGTGTGTGTGTGTGTGTGTGTGTGTGTGTGTGTGTGTGTGTGTGTGTGTGTGTGTGTGTGTGTGTGCGTGTGTGTGTGTGTGTGGGTGGTGGTGGGGGGTTGCAGCTCACACACACACTCGCAGACCCGTACGCTTTCCACTCCAGCAGTGCATGACCGTAACCACTGTGGTGTGTTATCATATGTGCACACACCGACATCCTTAGAAAGAAGAAAACGAGTGTCTCCATGCAAGGAACAGATTTTTCTCTTTTTCTAAATAAAGCCTGTGTTCGTGTATGAAAATTGACACAAAAGAGGAAAAAGGAGCTTTAACTTGCAGCTCTAGTTAAAGCAGGCGAGTCAAAGTATCTCTTCAGTGCATGTGTTTGTGCACGTTTCAAACTGGGTCCTCTCCTTTGGTTTGGCTGCAGATAAGTCGCATGTTTTCCACTCTTCCTACACTTAACCTTCTTCAATCAATTCTCCATTACGGGCAACAATCGTTGGAAATTGTGTGCATCATCTCTTTCTTTTGTGTTAAAAAAGGTCAACCTTGTGGCGACGGACCAATTAAACAACCTCCCCTTCCTCCACCGCTCCCTCCATCTTCAACCCTTCCAAACCCCCATCGCTGCCTCCCCCCTTTCGCCCTCTCTCTCTCTTGTGCTCTCCATTTTAGTCACACCTCCCGGAGAGACAAGGAGGCAGGGAGGCAGAGGGAGAGAGAGAGAGAGAGAGAGAGAGAGAGAGAGAGAGAGAGAGAGAGCAAGAGAGAGAGTGACCATCTCTTCCTTCTCCTCCTCCTCCTCCTCTTGCGCTGCCTCTCTTCCCTGACACACGCTCCATCCCTCTGATGCTGACTGGATGCAGACTAGGGGATTTCCAGCAGCCTCCTGAGTGTGTGTCCTCCCTCTCCTCTCCTCCCTACCCTCCTCCTCCTCCTCCTCCACCTACCTTCTCCTCCAGCATCCGGAGCTTCTTCCTCCTCTTCCCTCCTGCTCCTCACCACCAGGATGTGGCGCTCGGTGGCTCTGCTCCTCTCTGGATTCTGCGCTCTGATCCACGGTGAGCTCGGCCGCCCGCCTCTCTCTTTGCCTCTGCTTTCAGGAATCAGATTGCAGCTGCAGCACTTAATTCATCCAATTGTCACAGGAATTCAGGAGTGGGAGTCTGTGGTCATGACGACTGAGCTGGGAACACTGGAATAAGATTTTAAACTAGAAATAGAAAAAGACAGTAGAAAAACCTAAAAGTGAGGATGTGACTCACCTGTTTGCTCACTTGTTTATGGCTTTGGGATTTTTCATACCTGTGCTCTTATTTTTAGGGGGATGCACACGTTGTGCTGACCTGAGGGTCGGAGCTTCTGCATGAGATGCTTGAACGGGCAGGTTGACATCTAGTCTGTGCAGCGAGGCAGATTGAAGAAACTGTGTGAAGGAATCAGAGGCAGCATGCATAACATCTCATACGCTCATCCCTCCTCCATAATGCTAAAGTCTGTGTGTGCACGTGGGGGATGGGGAGACTGGACCCCACAGAAAAAACAGGTCACAGATCAATTGAGTTGCACATTTTTTGGAAAACGTCTCTTCCATCTCGCCTCCCCTGTCGTGCGGTGGACGTGGTGCTGCAGCCGAGCTGTCGGGGCCCTGAGCAGCAGAATGTAGAGGATGACAGAGGATGACAGAGCTGAGAGGAGAGCGTGTGAACTTTCCCCACAGGCAGAAGCACCAGCAAGGATTGGCAGTTTGTTTGTGTGTGCTTTCAAAAAGAGAGAGAACTGTGAATAAACAGCACAGAGGGCAAAATGCTTAGACGTTATGTCTGTAGACTGAATTTTAAAAGCACTGGGATTTCCATAAAACATCCAGAGCTCCACCATCTGCCTGGAGCGCGTGCACCCTCATGCTGCAGAGGGACTCAGACCACCTCCACCACCCTTTAAACCCCGACGCTCCCTTTAAACGGTCCCTGAAATAGCTTCAAAATCAGAAACAAAAACACGTTTCGGCACTTTTCATCAACGACCCGAACACAGAACATCCTGCATCTGCTCCTCTAGCACTTTATTGAGGTTATATAACACCAGGCGGTGAAATTTCCAAACCAAGAGACACATTTCTAATTGCACGGACCGAGGAAATCCCTTTATAGTAATTCCATCAGCGTGATATAAAACTTTGAGAAATTGGATTAGACCATTAAATTAAATTCAATATTGTGTGGCTTTTATCCAGATTGGGATTAGAGTTAATTGGACACTTGGGCAAGAATCACAGAAGAAGAAGCTACAGTTCCAAAAACGTCCTTGATATGTTAAACTATTTTAATTCCACCGTGTCGAACATCTATACTGAACATTTTCTTTCTTACCCCAGAAACCACACCGACGCTATTCTACATTTATGATTGGCGGTTGTGCTCTGATAAGGTTTCTCACTATTTCTAATTAGATTCTGTTTAATCTTTAAACTCTCTCAAAATGTTTTGTTATCCATAAATTTGCGTCTGTATTTTCAGTATTAATGTTTCATATTTCCGTCTGGACCTAAACTCCAAGTCTCACTTGCCTAAGCTCAAGATAAGCCTAATGAATTATTAAATAACCACTTTTTATTTCTGCTTGTTTCATCACATGTCCGGTTCCGAGGACTTTTCCTTTTTCCTCTGTGTCCTGTCCTTTCAGTCGTCTGGATTATTTATGGATGAGGAAGTTCCGTACCTGAGGGCGACATTTTATGATTTGATCAGCAACGTGTTTTTCTTCTTTTTCTATATTTTCAGTCTGTACTTTCATTCCCAAAGTCTCATTTGGTTCCCTAGTGAGATTGTTACTGGAGGTTTTTCCTTGAAGATTGGTGTCATTTGGATTCACTTCCCAGGAAACAGACTCAATCAGCCATTGGAGGTGCACAGAATCTCAAGGTTTTGAAGTGAGCCTTGCTTTTCACCACGTGGAGATTTAATCAGATATTTGCCTGTGTAGTGTCGCTGCAGGGTCCTCACCAGAGGAACCTGCTGAAGAATCTCCTGAAGGACTACAACCGGATGGAGCGGCCGGTGGGGAACGACTCGCACCCGCTCACCATTTACTTCTCCCTCAGTCTGATACAGATCATGGACGTGGTAGGTGTGAAAATAAACTGTATTTCTACTGTGCATTTTTTTAATCCATGTGATGAAGCTTTTTCTCTCGGGGAACAAGAAGCATTTGCAGCCTTTAGTCTCTTGTTGTGCTAATTATTATGGAGATTAGCCTGAAATTAGAAAATTGTACATATGATTTGATGCCAAGTTTAGTATTCAAGTCAATATCAGAAGCCTTCTGATGAGGACGTTCTACTCTCAAATGTGCTGAAAGTGTTTTAATGTTTCGTAGGATGAGAAGAACCAGGTGTTGACTTCCAACATGTGGCTCCGGATGGTAAGAACCATGAATGTTTGAGGAGATAATGATGTTTTAGGTTTAGGTGATTTTTAAAAATGTTTCTACATGACCTAGCAAATTCTAATAACTGTGAATCACATGGATTTGATGTTGTTTTCAAGGAACGCTCACATTTTTCACACTCAAACCTACAACAGTATTATTTTACTTGTGTTATTTCTACTGAATGATTTATTTATGTTGCATCTAAACTGAAATCCAGAAGGGATTGGTGAAAATGAAGATACAAATCAAATATGTGCTTGTGTGTGTTTAAGAGTTGGTTCGACCACTATCTCCAGTGGAACCAGAGCGAACACCCGGGCGTTAAAAACCTCCGCTTCACCACCGATCAGGTGTGGACGCCGGACATCCTGCTCTACAACAGGTAAAACATGTACACACACACACACCTCACACACACACACACACACACACCTCTCACACCCGTTATCTCTGAATCAAATAGTGTCACTCCCTCTCCTCTCCTTCCTCAGTGCAGATGACGACTTTGACTCCACCTTTAAGACCAACGTTCTGGTAAACTCCAGTGGCTACGCCGAGTATCTGCCCCCAGGTGAGTCTCTCCTCCTCATCCTCTCATCCCATCACATCCCCTCGCTCTTCTCCCTGTGGAACCTCATCCCGCTTTCTCTGGCCACCCCCCCCCCCCCCCGTTGTAACACTTCATATTAATATTCTATTAGTTTAAGACAACATCCCTGGTTACTCATTGGCTACAGACTCCCTATGATGTATCACCTATAAATAGGAGACGCTCGCTTCCTCCACTTCCCCTCGACTCAAACGCAAGACCCGTGCAAACTCGAGCAAGCAACAGCTCTCCTGCGTTTTTCCTTTCAGGTCTTCACTGTGGATTTTCTCAGTAATTCCTTTTGCCACCAGGTGACGTGGACAAAGCTGACGTTGAATCCGAACGTGGCTCAGGAAGCCGCCCCATCAGTTCTTTCTCAGTGATCCATGTTTATTAATAGGCTCAGGCTGAATGTAAATACAGATCCCTAATGCTGCGATTTGGATGAAAGCCAATTAGGGGGAGGAATAATAAATAGATCTGGTTAGAGGAGGAGAAGTTTTATCCCAAAACACGAGGAGAAAGACAGCAGGGGGGGGTGGAATTGGAGGGAAAACGAGGAGAAAGAGGAGAAGAATAAGCTTGAAACTTTTTATACTCCCTCGCAAAAGCCTGGCTGCAGCTGCTGGGGTCTTTTCCAGCTCGTTATTGTCAGTTGCTAAAAAGGCAACAGGTCTGTGGGTGGCAGGCACAGAGCTTCACACGACGTGAATCATTTAACGCTGCCGTATCCCAGGTGTCTGCCGCTGCATACCATCAGCTGCAGAATACGCCTCGCAGCCGCCGCCGCAGAGGTGGTGGAACAGGAGATAAGGTGGAAGAGGGGGTTTTAGCTCAAATCTACGTCAGGTGACATTTGCAACAAGGTAATCTCGTCTCCGGGCCTCGTGACACCTTCCTGGAAGACGATTTTTCAGAGTGATGAGGTTTATTTTGGGAGCTGCGACGAGGAGATAGTTTTAAGTTGCAGGAGAAGAAATTGAGGTGTGTTGTTTTTAAGAGGGTTTCAAGGTTAGAGGCTGGTTTCAAAACTGCGATGAAGGTGCACGGAGCAGTGGATTACTTCTACCTGAGTTCGTCTGAAATCCATTTGCATGATCTCCCAAGTGTCCACGTGGGTTTTCTCCGGGTACGTCTGCTTTCGTAGAGCCTGCGACATAATTAAAATGCTTATCTGTAGTCATAGTCTTAATTATATTAAACTAGAGTTGGCTGTAAAGGGAGCATCTTTACATCTTAATTTTGGTTCCATTAAAAGGAAGTAGTTTCAGGGAGTATATATATTTCAACATAAGCAGCCCTGTTGCCTCACAGGATCCCTGTTTGAATCCTGACCAGTCTGGGTGGAGTTTGCTTGTTCTCCCCGTGTCTCTGTGGGTTTTCTCTGTGTTCACCAGCTTCCCCCCACAGTCTATAGACATGCAAATTGGGAACAGATTGATCGGGGACTCTAATTTGACGTAAGAGTAAATGTGAATGGATGTCTGTTTGCCTGAGATTGGCGATCGGCTCCAGTTCAGCCCCACATCCCTCAAAGGATAAGCGGTGTGGATATTGGATAGATGGGTGGATGATGTGAGAATTATACAGACGTCATTCCCATGACACAAATTCAAGAAGCTATAACTTAATCTCAAGTGTCATTTTTTTAAATCAGCCTCAGCTTTAAAGGCAACAATCAACCCGCTAGCCCCCCCCCACACACATCTTCCATCCCTCCACTCTGAAGGATGAAGCCTCATGATGACTTCCTCTGAGATATGTTAGGCTTCACTGGCGTTTTGGTCCTGAGCGCCTCGACGGGCTTGATTCATTTATTTCAGCAATTACTTTAAGGGCTGGAGTTTGCCAGCGACCACTGCCAGGATCACTGCGTTCACTGGTATCCAGCGTGCAACAGGATTCTCGATGATTTTGTGCCTAAGGCTGCTCATGTGCCTGTAGGTGCATTTATTCTTTGCATAGTAAAAGTGATAATCTGATTAGGGCGACTGCGCACAATCTCATTTTATAGTGTCACCGTCGATGTTGCTTTCTAGGAGGATTAGTTCAAACCTGTGATTGACAAAACCGCAGCCACATTTTTTGATACAGGCTTTTCTTTGATGGGATGTTGTTCCTCATCTATTCCTGGCTTTCACTTCTCCAGACCCTGAACTCAATTTGCACGATGTTAATAAAAATCCTATTGCACCGTGCAGCACTTTCCTCAACGTTTTCAGAGCTGGTCACATTGAAATGAATGAACTGCTCATGTCGGACATAAAACTATATATTTGTATTCCAAACAGGCTTCCTGCACAACACAAGTGGCTTCCCAATACATCTCTCCCATGTCCACTCTGCCCAAAAAACTGAAGGGGTCAATAATGCCAATTTAGACAATTGATTGCTGAGCGTCTGTGTCTTTCTGTGTTCCTTTGTCTTCTTCTCAGGAATATTTATGAGCACATGCAACGTGGACGTCCGCTGGTTCCCCTTCGATGTCCAGAAATGCGAGCTGAAGTTCGGCTCTTGGACGTATGACGGTTGGCTGCTGGACCTTCAAATGACTGATGCTGATATTTCGGGCTTCATGCCCAACGGAGAGTGGGACCTAATGGGTGAGTGGGGTGGGGTCAAAATCTAGTCACAGAGCAAGAAGAGACAGAATCTCTCTCTGCTTCTTTCCAGGGGTTCCCGGCAGCAGAAATGAGGTCTTCTATGATTGCTGTAAGGAGCCCTACCCGGATGTCACATTTGTTGTGACAATACGCCGGCGAACGCTCTACTATGCCCTGAATCTGCTCATCCCCTGTGTGCTGCTTTCTTCAATGACTCTGCTCATCTTTGTGCTGCCAGCTGACTCTGGGGAGAAGATCTCGCTGGGTGAGTGGATCAATCGCAGCTATCAGCGATGAAACAGGTGCCTAAAGGCAGCACAGGGGAGAATGGCCTTGTTAGTTTGATATCTTGGTTTCTTTCTTTGAGAATGTGAGAAAAAAACAACGTGGTGCAAAGCTTCAATGCAACTCAGTCAAAAGGAAAACATGTTGCACAGCGTTTCTGTTGACGTTGCCTTCATCAGAACATTTTCCCCCTAATACCATATTTACTCCTCAAGGTATCCTTTGGAGATTTTAACCGCTAATATCAGTTATAGGAGCATAGACTGTGTATAAAAATGTATTCAGTCTCCAGGTCCTGAAAGTGAAGCCAATGTGGAAGTTGCCATGTTTTTGTGCAATGTAATTTGGATGTAAAAAATTTAGTTTTAAGGCTCGTATATACTTTTTCTAAAAGTTTCTTAGAGAAGGAAATGCATTTAAACACAATGTGAGTAACAGTGACTGCAAACAGGAAGTACGTTGATAAGAAACAACAGGGGACCTTTAATGGATACAGAAATATATGAGTATACGTGACAATAAATTCACATAGTAATTATTTGACATTTTCTATATAAGGGTTATGTATCCCGCATTCATATCTGTATCCACTCCGAACCTTCCCTCTATAAAGGCGAAAAATTGCAGGAGTGGCACTGAGAACTATGGGGAGGCATGAAAGAGGCGAGGAGGAGAGTGTGTGGAGCTGAGGGAGGAGACGGATTACATAGAGAAAACAGAAAGATGAGAAATGTGAGGAGGAGGAACAGGGATGGATGGATGTGGGGAAGGTAGAGAAAGGGAAACACAGACAGGGGGAGAATTTGAAAAAATAAAAAATGATGAGAGGGGACGGCACAAAAGAGAGAGAGACGGAGGAATGATAAGGAGGGAAAGGTGGGAGACAATCAAATCACACAACAATAGGCTGGAAGAGAGGAAGAGAGAGAGAGAGAGAGAGAGAGAGAGAGAGAGAGAGAGAGAGAGAGAGAGAGAGAGAGAGAGAGAGGAGGCAAAGCTACAGTCAAACAGCAGCTTGGAATAAATCTGCTTGGACTTGAATAGAGATGAATGATGTTCACCCCATCAGGACAATAAGGACTCTTTTCCCTTCTGACTGGAGCTGCATGGAAATATCAGTTGATTAATCAAATACTTTATAGAAAAATTACATTTGATTAGTTATTTTTCAACCCTTTGAACTCTGGTCCATTATAGTTATAGTACAGCCTAAACTAAAAGATTAATAAGTAAGATAATAAACCATAATAAATGATAAAAGTACTGACATTTTCTTTCAAATCTTTTATTTCATGAAATTGGCTTAATAAAGACATAAAACATATTGATCCAAAGATATTTTAAATATAGAAACATGAACAAAATATTTCTTAACATTAGTTCTTTTGTCCTTTTTGAGATTTGCCAATTTTTCTCTGCGTGTTATCAACATGCACGTCGTTGAACTTAAGGAAATGTAATGACATCATCAGGAGTGTACAACTTGATGATGTGGAAAACAAAACCTTAGCTCTCTGCTGCACAAAGACTTAATGCTGTAACGATTTAAACAGGTTTATGAAAACAACAATCTCTCAGGGCGAGTAGCTATTTCACTATTTCGAGAAAATAGTCAGAGTTGATCTTTGACATTTCACTGTCTTGGTACCCGTCCGCTCACACATCAATACACTAACAAAAATCCGATGTCTGCTTATGCTTTTAGGTAAATATGAAGTGACTTGTGTCTGAGATGCAGCGACAGCGTTGTCAAATTATCCTCAGCATCAATACAGATGCATTACGCAGCATTTCTCCACTGGACAAAAAAAAAAGCCAACTCCTTTGCACGCAGCCAATTAACCTATTGATGTAATTAAGGCTAGTGAATTGATTAGAGGCAGCGAGCTCACACAATGCCTTCCAGGAAAACCCTCTGTCACTCTGCATGATGGAGGAGACACAGGGATCAGGTGACTGGGCCCTTTAGGGTCCTTTAAGGACTTGGTCATTCCTGAGACAAAAGAAAAGGAACAGGTTCATTTTTGGGAGCTTTTAATTTTCTTAATATCCTTAAAGGGCATTCCTATTTTATCTCTCGGCCTAATTGAATTCCTCTGAACGGGGGACAGTTATGCCAGCAAAGCACTCCTTAAATTCTGAGTGCAGGAAGGAGTGAGACAGACCGCTCGGAGGTGGATAAATGAGGAGGAAGACGAGGTGCAGGAGTGTAAGCGATGCGCGTTCAAAAAATTGCTATTTGCTGCGTGGAAGGGCTTTTCTGCTGTAGAGGTAGAGAACGTCAAAAACCACTTCAGCGTATGAGCATTAGTTTGTCATTTACATTAATCAAACCTGATCTCATCCGGAGCGAGATCATTTATCAAAAACCAAACGCACCAATTTACTCACGAGAGACGACAGCCGCCCCGGGGGACGAGACTAAACCACAATATTGACTGCTTGACAAAATGTACTTACGGCATCATAAACTCACATTTATCTATCTATCTATCTATCTATCCATCTATCCATCTATCTATCCATCTATCCATCTATCCATCTATCTATCTATCTATCTATCCATCTATCCATCTATCTATCTATCTATCTTTGCAGGTATCACTGTCTTGCTGTCTCTCACTGTTTTCATGTTGCTGGTCGCAGAGATCATGCCGGCCACGTCTGACTCCGTCCCTCTCATAGGTACGTAACACTCAACATTTGTGTGTATATATTTTCAATAGCGCATCTCGTGACCCTTTTAACCAGCAAGTTGCTCCCCCGCCGTACATAAAGATGTTTCACTCATTAGAAAAAGAGCCGGAGCATTTGACCGTGATGGTCAATACTTCGTCTCTGGCGTGTTTTGTCTCTTCAGTAGTGATTTCAGGGGGTTTGGGAAAAGCTTATGCTTGAGCTCTATAGTGGTGTTGAAGTCAGGTTTATTCATAAATCAACAAAAATCAATGTACAGCCGCACCAGAGGCTCTGTGAAGCCGTTCTTATGAGCAAGCTGGTGCTTTGAGCTAAATGTAAACAGCAGCATGCTAACACGCCCGTTTTAAAGGTGCTATATGAATAAACTTGACCTGACCATGCTGAAAAGCTTGAGATTATATATATTCACCACCTTTGTTTAGTCTGTTAACATGCTGACATTTGCTAAGTGGCTCTAAACACAAGCGGAGTCTGGTTTGAATGTCATCACTTTTCGGCATTTTCAGTCTGATTGTTTCCATTCGGCCACATAATGTTTTATTCACAGATTTATTCACTCTGCCTTGTGAAGTAACCTTGGGTGCTGTGAAAGGCGCCCATAAATTGAATGTATTATTATTAGTTTTCATAGAGAGTTGGACATAAAGCCACTTTAGCATATGACAATGTATAAAATATGATATGATTTTTGGACCACACTGAAAAAATGGTGTACTTGCATTTATCCTCTGGGGACCACAAACATGTGTACTATCTGATGGTTGTGGAGATAATTCAGTCTGGACCAAAGTGGCGGACCTCCCACTGTTCATCATGGAGGTCACGTCCTGTTAACACCTCCTTAAACTCAGACTATTAATTCAGATGGGTAAAAAACTAAATACACCTGAGGCTATTTGAATGTCATTAGTTTTGCAGATATTTAGACATAAACCAAATTTAGCATATTGAAGATTTGCCTAAAGAAGGTGACGCTAGACAGTACAGAGGTACCTAGGGTTAATCCTCTGGGGACCACAAACGTTTGTGCGCCATCACAACAGTGGTGGAGCTAACAAACCCCAAAAAGTCTTTATTAAAGCCATCTGCTCGCCTTCAAGTTTAATTGGCTGAACTGATTGTGGGCACATTAGAGGAAATGATGTATAATGTAGTAAGATAAGAGCCAGAGACTGATGCAAGGCAGCGTTTGCCCAAAGACACAAATCCTGGCAATTAAATAATTAAAAAAACACAAGCTTTCAGCAGTTTTTTTGCCATTAAGAATACACACTCAGACTTGTCTTGATTTCTCTGATGATTTGCGAACACAATATAGCAACAAGCAGAGCGGGGGTGCTGGCAGCGGGTCTCAGGTTGGAATAAAATGAGAATAAAACAGGAAAGAAGAAACTACTAGTGAGAGTCTCGGAGCTGGTCTCAGTGACCTTGCAGTGATTGACACAGAAGCGAAGCAAACAACTCATAGACGCTGAGGAAACTGGTGAACACAAGGACATTTTGTTTATATGATAACCTTCAGTTTTTGTCTCTAGTTTTTCAAAAATAATGACGTTTATCGGCCTCGGTGCAAAATCACAGCCTGCATTTGGCAAATAGGAAATGAAATCTCACACTGTTCGATACTCTTCTCTTCCAAAGGTCAATACTTTGCCAGTATAATGATAATCGTTGGGATGTCGGTCATCGCCACAGTGGTGGTTCTGCAGTATCATCACCACGATCCAAACGGAGGAACCATGCCAAAATGGGTGAGCTCACACTCTCCGTCATCACGTCAAATAAATAATCAGTCACATACATCATGCTTTTTAAAATCGTTTTTTAAAATTGCTCCTCTCCATATATTCAGACATGATGAATTCCCTCTGTTGATCTCTACATCAGCATTATAGTGCCACTCCTCTCCTCTGCAATTTTCAATATCATTTATTTCTTCCATCTGTTGGTGCTGTACCCCGTGCCCCTCCGCTGTTTAGTCTCATTTCTGTTTTCATTCTCCTCCGACTTCCTTGGCAGTGACTCATCCGGCAGCATCAGTCTGCCGGGGTGTGTTCATCAAATGCCTCGACACAGACTTCAACTGGAGAGCGTTTCAAAGCACTCTGGATATGTGGGCGGTTTCAATCTGATTCAATCTTTTCTTTTACTCTTCTTGCCTCCTGTTTTATGCTAAAACTCCATCAAGACTTTATTTTTTTCACAAAAGTTTTCCTCCAATGTGACTGTATCAAAAAAAGTGAGTTATGAAAGAAGCACTGAAATAACGTCATTAAATATAAAAATCATTTGGATCTTTTTGACGGATAAGGCAAGATAAGACATTTCTGGAATCATATATTTTTTTTGCATTTATGGACGTATTTTTCTTAGTGTTAATGTTGGGACTGCAAAGACAAATTGACAAGGCTTCGTTACCCGATAAAAGTTTGGTTGTGTGAGGGTATAGATGCTGTGTATAGACAAACTGCAAGGACTTCCTGTTCTGTTGATGAATGGCCTGTTCAGACAGTCCGAGGGCCAATTAACAGGCTAATTGATGTGGTTCAGATGAGGGCATCGAACCAGCACAGTTCATAATTGCGGCTCGGACAAAAACAACATCAACAACAGGGACTGCTACCTGGTCCGTAAACACACTCGGTGGAGACTAATTGAGCCGTCATCTGGGCATTAGCTTCTCATTAGATGCCAGACACCCATCTGGATGCTGTTGGGACAATATGGCATTTCAGGGGACATGTAGTTTGTGTCCAGATGAGAGGAAACGAGGCAGAGAGAGGGGACGAAAAAAAGGACAAGAGAGGGGAAGAAAGGAGAGGAGGAAAGGACGAGGAAAGGGAATGGAAGGGGAGAGGGAAAAGGGAGATCAGGAGAATAGAGGAATCACAG